>NW_027556516.1:0-57759 GCF_964204865.1 Styela clava
GTTTTTCACTGTTTTTAAGCGTTTTAGCAGGGTTATTGGTGTTTTTAGACGTTTTTTCACTGTTTTTAAGCGTTTCAGCACGGTTATTGGTGTTTTTAGACGGTTTTTCACTGTTTTTAAGCGTTTTAGCAGGGTTATTGGTGGTTTTAGACGGTTTTTCACTGTTTTTAAGCGTTTCAGCAGGGTTATTGGTGTTTTTAGACGGTTTTTCACTGTTTTTAAGCGTTTCTGAGTTTTTTGACGGTTTTTCACTGGTTTTGAGCGTTTTAGCAGGGTTATTGGTGGTTTTAGACGGGTTTTCACTGTTTTTAAGCGTTTCAGCAGGGTTATTGGTGTTTTTAGATGGTTTTTCATTGTTTTTAAGCGTTTTAGCAGGGTTATTGGTGGTTTTAGACGGGTTTTTACTGTTTTTGAGCGTTTTAGCAGTATTATTGGTGTTTTTAGACGGTTTTCACTGTTTTTAAGAGTTTCAGCAGGGTTATTGGTGTTTTTAGACATTTTTTCACTGTTTTTAAGCGTTTCACTGTTTTTAAGCGTTTCAGCAGGGTTATTGGTGGTTTTAGACGGGGTTTCACTGTTTTTGGGCGCTTCAGCAGGGTTTTTGGTGGTTTTAGACGGTTTTTCACTGTTTTTAAGCGTTTCAGCACGGTTATTGGTGTTTTTAGACGGTTTTTCACTGTTTTTAAGCGTTTTAGCAGGGTTATTGGTGGTTTTAGACGGTTTTTCACTGTTTTTAAGCGTTTCAGCAGGGTTATTGGTGTTTTTAGACGGTTTTTCACTGTTTTTAAGCGTTTCTGAGTTTTTTGACGGTTTTTCACTGGTTTTGAGCGTTTTAGCAGTGTTATTGGTGGTTTTAGACGGGTTGTCACTGTTTTTAAGCGTTTCAGCAGGGTTATTGGTGTTTTTAGATGGTTTTTCATTGTTTTTAAGCGTTTTAGCAGGGTTATTGGTGGTTTTAGACGGGTTTTTACTGTTTTTGAGCGTTTTAGCAGGATTATTGGTGTTTTTAGACGGTTTTTCACTGTTTTTAAGAGTTTCAGCAGGGTTATTGATGTTTTTAGACATTTTTTCACTGTTTTTAAGCGTTTCACTGTTTTTAAGCGTTTCAGCAGGGTTATTGGTGGTTTTAGACGGGTTTTCACTGTTTTTGGGCGCTTCAGCAGGGTTTTTGGTGGTTTTAGTTGGTTTTTCACTGTTTTAAGAGTTTTAGCATTGTTATTGGTGTTTTTAGACGGTTTTTCACTGTTTTTTAAGAGTTTTAGCAGGGTTATTAGGCGTTTTAGCAGGGATATTAGTGTTTTTTGACGGTTTTTCACTGTTTTTAAGCGTTTTAGCAGGGTTCTTGGTGTTTTTTGACTGTTTTTCACTGTTTTTAAGCGTTTTAGCAGGGTTATTGGTGTTTTTAGACGTTTTTTCACTGTTTTTAAGCGTTTCAGCACGGTTATTGGTGTTTTTAGACGGTTTTTCACTGTTTTTAAGCGTTTTAGCAGGGTTATTGGTGGTTTTAGACGGTTTTTCACTGTTTTTAAGCGTTTCAGCAGGGTTATTGGTGTTTTTAGACGGTTTTTCACTGTTTTTAAGCGTTTCTGAGTTTTTTGACGGTTTTTCACTGGTTTTGAGCGTTTTAGCAGGGTTATTGGTGGTTTTAGACGGGTTTTCACTGTTTTTAAGCGTTTCAGCAGGGTTATTGGTGTTTTTAGATGGTTTTTCATTGTTTTTAAGCGTTTTAGCAGGGTTATTGGTGGTTTTAGACGGGTTTTTACTGTTTTTGAGCGTTTTAGCAGTATTATTGGTGTTTTTAGACGGTTTTCACTGTTTTTAAGAGTTTCAGCAGGGTTATTGATGTTTTTAGACATTTTTTCACTGTTTTTAAGCGTTTCACTGTTTTTAAGCGTTTCAGCAGGGTTATTGGTGGTTTTAGACGGGTTTTCACTGTTTTTGGGCGCTTCAGCAGGGTTTTTGGTGGTTTTAGACGGTTTTTCACTGTTTTTAAGCGTTTCAGCACGGTTATTGGTGTTTTTAGACGGTTTTTCACTGTTTTTAAGCGTTTAGCAGGGTTATTGGTGGTTTTAGACGGTTTTTCACTGTTTTTAAGCGTTTCAGCAGGGTTATTGGTGTTTTTAGACGGTTTTTCACTGTTTTTAAGCGTTTCTGAGTTTTTTGACGGTTTTTCACTGGTTTTGAGCGTTTTAGCAGTGTTATTGGTGGTTTTAGACGGGTTTTCACTGTTTTTAAGCGTTTCAGCAGAGTTATTGGTGTTTTTAGATGGTTTTTCATTGTTTTTAAGCGTTTTAGCAGGGTTATTGGTGGTTTTAGACAGGTTTTTACTGTTTTTGAGCGTTTTAGCAGGATTATTGGTGTTTTTAGACGGTTTTTCACTGTTTTTAAGAGTTTCAGCAGGGTTATTGATGTTTTTAGACATTTTTTCACTGTTTTTAAGCGTTTCACTGTTTTTAAGCGTTTCAGCAGGGTTATTGGTGGTTTTAGACGGGTTTTCACTGTTTTTGGGCGCTTCAGCAGGGTTTTTGGTGGTTTTAGTTGGTTTTTCACTGTTTTAAGAGTTTTTGCAGGGTTATTGGTGTTTTTAGACGGTTTTTCTCAGTTTTTAGGCGTTTTAGCAGAGTTATTGGTGTTTTTAGACAGTTTTTCACTGTTTTTAAGCGTTTTAGCAGGGTTATTGTTGTTTTTTGACGGGTTTTCACTGTTTTAAGCGTTTTGGCAGGGTTATTGGTGTTTTTATACGGTTTTTCACTGTTTTTTAGCGTTTTAGCAGGGTTATTGGTGTTTTTAGAAAGTTTCCCACTATTTTCAAGCGTTTTAGCAGGGTTTTTGGTGTTTTTAGACGGTTTTTCACTGTTTTCAAGCGTTTTAGCAGGGTTATTGGTGTTTTTAGACGGTTTTTCACTGTTTTTAAGCGTTTCAGCAGGGTTATTGGTGTTTTTAGACGATTTTTCATTGTTTTTAAGCGTTTTAGCATGGTTATTGGTGGTTTTAGACGGGTTTTTACTGTTTTTAAGCGTTTTAGCTGGGTTATTGGTGTTTTCAGACGGTTTTTCACTGTTTTTAAGAGTTTCAGCAGGGTTATTGGTGTTTTTAGACATTTTTTCACGGTTTTTAAGCGTTTCACTGTTTTTAAGCGTTTTAGCAGGGTTATTGGTGGTTTTAGACGGGTTTTCACTGTTTTTGGGCGCTTCAGCAGGGTTTTTGGTGGTTTTAGACGGTTTTTCACTGTTTTTAAGAGTTTTTGCTGGGTTATTGGTGTTTTCAGACGGTTTTTCTCAGTTTTTAAGCGTTTTAGCAGAGTTATTGGTGTTTTTAGACGGTTTTGCACTGTTTTTAAGCGTTTTAGCAGGGTTATTGTTGTTTTTAGACGGTTATTCACTGTTTTTAAGCGTTTTAGCAGGGTTATTGGTGTTTTTAGACATTTTTTCACTGTTTTTAAGCGTTTCAGCAGGATTATTGGTGTTTTTAGACGGTTTTTCACTGTTTTTAAGCGTTTCAGCAGGGTTATTGGTGTTTTTAGACGATTTTTAACTTTTTTTAAGAGTTTTAGCAGGGTTATTGGTGTTTTTAGACGGGTTTTCACTGTTTTTAAGAGTTTTAGCATTGTTATTGGTGTTTTTAGACGGTTTTTCACTGTTTTTTAAGAGTTTTAGCAGGGTTATTAGTGTTTTTAGACGGTTTTTCTCAGTTTTTAAGCGTTTTAGCAGAGTTATTGGTGTTTTAAGACGGTTTTTCACTGTTTTTAAGCGTTTTATCAGGGTTATTGGTGTATTTTGACGGGTTTTCACTGTTTTTAGGCGTTTTAGCAGGATTATTGGTGTTTTTATACGGTTTTTCACTGTTTTTTAGCGTTTTATCAGGGTTATTGGTGTTTTTAGAAAGTTTTCCACTGTTTTCAGGTGTTTTAGCATGGTTATTGGTGTTTTCAGACGGTTTTTCACTGTTTTTAAGCGTTTTAGCAGGGTTATTGGTGTTTTTAGACGTTTTTTCACTGTTTTTAAGCGTTTCAGCACGGTTATTGGTGTTTTTAGACGGTTTTTCACTGTTTTTAAGCGTTTTAGCAGGGTTATTGGTGGTTTTAGACGGTTTTTCACTGTTTTTAAGCGTTTCAGCAGGGTTATTGGTGTTTTTAGACGGTTTTTCACTGTTTTTAAGCGTTTCTGAGTTTTTTGACGGTTTTTCACTGGTTTTGAGCGTTTTAGCAGGGTTATTGGTGGTTTTAGACGGGTTTTCACTGTTTTTAAGCGTTTCAGCAGGGTTATTGGTGTTTTTAGATGGTTTTTCATTGTTTTTAAGCGTTTTAGCAGGGTTATTGGTGGTTTTAGACGGGTTTTTACTGTTTTTGAGCGTTTTAGCAGTATTATTGGTGTTTTTAGACGGTTTTCACTGTTTTTAAGAGTTTCAGCAGGGTTATTGGTGTTTTTAGACATTTTTTCACTGTTTTTGAGCGTTTCACTGTTTTTAAGCGTTTCAGCAGGGTTATTGGTGGTTTTAGACGGGTTTTCACTGTTTTTGGGCGCTTCAGCAGGGTTTTTGGTGGTTTTAGACGGTTTTCCACTGTTTTTAAGCGTTTCAGCACGGTTATTGGTGTTTTTAGACGGTTTTTCACTGTTTTTAAGCGTTTTAGCAGGGTTATTGGTGGTTTTAGACGGTTTTTCACTGTTTTTAAGCGTTTCAGCAGGGTTATTGGTGTTTTTAGACGGTTTTTCACTGTTTTTAAGCGTTTCTGAGTTTTTTGACGGTTTTTCACTGGTTTTGAGCGTTTTAGCAGTGTTATTGGTGGTTTTAGACGGGTTTTCACTGTTTTTAAGCGTTTCAGCAGGGTTATTGGTGTTTTTAGATGGTTTTTCATTGTTTTTAAGCGTTTTAGCAGGGTTATTGGTGGTTTTAGACGGGTTTTTACTGTTTTTGAGCGTTTTATCAGGATTATTGGTGTTTTTAGACGGTTTTTCACTGTTTTTAAGAGTTTCAGCAGGGTTATTGATGTTTTTAGACATTTTTTCACTGTTTTTAAGCGTTTCACTGTTTTTAAGCGTTTCAGCAGGGTTATTGGTGGTTTTAGACGGGTTTTCACTGTTTTTGGGCGCTTCAGCAGGGTTTTTGGTGGTTTTAGTTGGTTTTTCACTGTTTTAAGAGTTTTTGCAGGGTTATTGGTGTTTTTAGACGGTTTTTCTCAGTTTTTAGGCGTTTTAGCAGAGTTATTGGTGTTTTTAGACAGTTTTTCACTGTTTTTAAGCGTTTTAGCAGGGTTATTGTTGTTTTTTGACGGGTTTTCACTGTTTTTAAGCGTTTTGGCAGGGTTATTGGTGTTTTTATACGGTTTTTCACTGTTTTTTAGCGTTTTAGCAGGGTTATTGGTGTTTTTAGAAAGTTTCCCACTATTTTCAAGCGTTTTAGCAGGGTTATTGGTGTTTTTCGACGGTTTTTCACTGTTTTCAAGCGTTTTAGCAGGGTTATTGGTGTTTTTAGACGGTTTTTCACTGTTTTTAAGCGTTTCAGCAGGGTTATTGGTGTTTTTAGACGATTTTTCATTGTTTTTAAGCGTTTTAGCATGGTTATTGGTGGTTTTAGACGGGTTTTTACTGTTTTTAAGCGTTTTAGCTGGGTTATTGGTGTTTTTAGACGGTTTTTCACTGTTTTTAAGAGTTTCAGCAGGGTTATTGGTGTTTTTAGACATTTTTTCACTGTTTTTAAGCGTTTCACTGTTTTTAAGCGTTTTAGCAGGGTTATTGGTGGTTTTAGACGGGTTTTCACTGTTTTTGGGCGCTTCAGCAGGGTTTTTGGTGGTTTTAGACGGTTTTTCACTGTTTTTAAGAGTTTTTGCAGGGTTATTGGTGTTTTCAGACGGTTTTTCTCAGTTTTTAAGCGTTTTAGCAGAGTTATTGGTGTTTTTAGACGGTTTTGCACTGTTTTTAAGCGTTTTAGCAGGGTTATTGTTGTTTTTTGACGGGTTTTCACTGTTTTCAAGCGTTTTGGCAGGGTTATTGGTGTTTTTATACGGTTTTTCACTGGTTTTGAGCGTTTTAGCAGTGTTATTGGTGGTTTTAGACGGGTTTTCACTGTTTTTAAGCGTTTCAGCAGGGTTATTGGTGTTTTTAGATGGTTTTTCATTGTTTTTAAGCGTTTTAGCAGGGTTGTTGGTAGTTTTAGACGGGTTTTTACTGTTTTTAAGCGTTTTAGCAGGGTTATTGGTGTTATTAGACGGTTTTTCACTGTTTTTAAGCGTTTCAGCGGGGTTATTGGTGTTTTTAGACGGTTTTTCACTGTTTTTAAGCGTTTCAGCAGGGTTATTGGAGTTTTTTGACGGTTTTTCACTGGTTTTGAGCGTTTTAGCAGGGTTATTGGTGGTTTTAGACGGGTTTTCACTGTTTTTAAGCGTTTCAGCAGGGTTTTTGGTGTTTTTAGATGGTTTTTCATTGTTTTTAAGCGTTTCAGCAGGATTATTGGTGTTTTTAGACGGTTTTTCACTGTTTTTATGCGTTTCAGCAGGGTTATTAGAGTTTTTTGACGGTTTTTCACTGGTTTTGAGCGTTTTAGCAGGGTTATTGGTGGTTTTAGACGGGTTTTCACTGTTTTTAAGCGTTTCAGCAGGGTTATTGGTGTTTTTAGATGGTTTTTCATTGTTTTTAAGCGTTTTAGCAGGGTTATTGGTGGTTTTAGACGGGTTTTTACTGTTTTTAAGCGTTTTAGCAGGGTTATTGGTGTTTTTAGACGGTTTTTCACTGTTTTTAAGAGTTTCAGCAGGGTTATTGGTGTTTTTAGACATTTTTTCACTGTTTTTAAGCGTTTCAGCAGGGTTATTGGTGTTTTTAGACGGTTTTTCACTGTTTTTAAGCGTTTTAGCAGGGTTATTGGTGGTTTTAGACGGGTTTTCACTGTTTTTGGGCGCTTCAGCAGGGTTATTGGTGGTTTTAGACGGTTTTTCACTGTTTTAGGAGTTTTAGCAGGGTTATTGGTGTTTTTAGACTGTTTTTCACTGTTTTTAAGCGTTTTAGCAGGGTTATTGTTGTTTATAGACGGTTATTCACTGTTTTTAAGCGTTTCAGCACGGTTATTGGTGGTTTTAGACGGGTTTTTACTGTTTTTAAGCGTTTTAGCAGGGTTATTGGTGTTTTTAGACGGTTTTTCACTGTTTTTAAGAGTTTCAGCAGGGTTATTGGTGTTTTTAGACATTTTTTCACTGTTTTTAAGCGTTTCAGCAGGGTTATTGGTGTTTTTAGACGGTTTTTCACTGTTTTTAAGAGTTTTTGCAGGGTTATTGGTGTTTTTAGACGGTTTTTCTCAGTTTTTAAGCGTTTTAGCAGAGTTATTGGTGTTTTTAGACGGTTTTTCACTGTTTTTAAGCGTTTTAGCAGGGTTATTGTTGTTTTTTGACGGGTTTTCACTGTTTTTAAGCGTTTTGGCAGGGTTATTGGTGTTTTTATACGGTTTTTCACAGTTTTTTAGCGTTTTAGCAGGGTTATTGGTGTTTTTAGAAAGTTTTCCACTATTTTCAAGCGTTTTAGCAGGGTTATTGGTGTTTTTAGACGGTTTTTCACTGTTTTCAAGCGTTTTAGCAGGGTTATTGGTGTTTTCAGACGGTTTTTCACCGTTTTTGAGCTTTTTAGCAGGGTTATTGGGGTTTTTGACGTTTTATTACTCTTTTTAGGTGTTTTAGCAGGGTTATTGGTATTTTTAGACGGCTTTTAACTGTTTTTGAGCGTTTTAGCAGGGTTAATGGTGTCTTTAGACGGTTTTTCACTGTTTTTAGGCGTTTTAGTAGGGTTATTGGTGTTTTTAGGCGGTTTTTCAGTGTTTTTAAGCGTTTTAGCAGAGTTATTGGTGTTTTTAGACGGTTTTTCACTGTTTTAGGAGTTTTAGCAGGGTTATTGGTGTTTTTAGACTGTTTTTCACTGTTTTTAAGCGTTTTAGCAGGGTTATTGGTGTTTTTAGACGGTTTTTCACTGTTTTTAAGAGTTTCAGCAGGGTTATTGGTGTTTTTAGACGTTTTTTCACTGTTTTTAAGCGTTTCACTGTTTTTAAGCGTTTCAGCAGGGTTATTGGTGGTTTTAGACGAGTTTTCACTGTTTTTGGGCGCTTCAGCAGGGTTTTTGGTGGTTTCAGACGGTTTTTTCGTTGTTTTTAAGAGTTTTTGCAGGGTTATTGGTGTTTTTAGACGGTTTTTCTCAGTTTTTAAGCGTTTTAGCAGAGTTATTGGTGTTTTTAGACGGTTTTTCACTGTTTTTAAGCGTTTTAGCAGGGTTATTGTTGTTTTTTGACGGGTTTTCACTGTTTTTAAGCGTTTTGGCAGGGTTATTGGTGTTTTTATACGGTTTTTCACTGTTTTTTAGCGTTTTAGCAGGGTTATTGGTGTTTTTAGAAAGTTTTCCACTATTTTCAAGCGTTTTAGCATGGTTATTGGTGTTTTTAGACGGTTTTTCACTGTTTTCAAGCGTTTTAGCAGGGTTATTGGTGTTTTTAGACGGTTTTTCACTGTTTTAAAGCGTTTCAGCAGGGTTATTGGTGTTTTTAGACGATTTTTCATTGTTTTTAAGCGTTTTAGCAGGGTTATGGGTGGTTTTAGACGGGTTTTTACTGTTTTTAAGCGTTTTAGCAGGGTTATTGGTGTTTTTAGACGGTTTTTCACTGTTTTTAAGAGTTTCAGCAGGGTTATTGGTGTTTTTAGACATTTTTTCACTGTTTTTAAGCGTTTCACTGTTTTTAAGCGTTTTAGAAGGGTTATTGGTGGTTTTAGACGGGTTTTCACTGTTTTTGGGCGCTTCAGCAGGGTTTTTGGTGGTTTTAGACGGTTTTTCACTGTTTTTAAGAGTTTTTGCAGGGTTATTGGTGTTTTTAGACGGTTTTTCTCAGTTTTTAAGCGTTTTAGCAGAGTTATTGGTGTTTTTAGACGGTTTTTCACTGTTTTTGAGCGTTTTTGGCAGGGTTATTGTTGTTTTTTGACGGGTTTTCACTGTTTTTAAGCGTTTCAGCACGGTTATTGGTGTTTTTAGACCGTTTTTCACTGTTTTTAAGCGTTTTAGCAGGGTTATTGGTGGTTTTAGACGGTTTTTCACTGTTTTTAAGCGTTTCAGCAGGATTATTGGTGTTTTTAGACGGTTTTTCACTGTTTTTAAGCGTTTCAGCAGGGTTATTGGAGTTTTTTGACGGTTTTTCACTGGTTTTGAGCGTTTTAGCAGGGTTATTGGTGGTTTTAGACGGGTTTTCACTGTTTTTAAGCGTTTCAGCAGGGTTATTGGTGTTTTTTGACTGTTTTTCACTGTTTTTAAGAGTTTTTGCAGGGTTATTGGTGTTTTTAGACGGTTTTTCTCAGTTTTTAAGCGTTTTAGCAGAGTTATTGGTGTTTTTAGACGGTTTTTCACTGTTTTTGAGCGTTTTTGGCAGGGTTATTGTTGTTTTTTGACGGGTTTTCACTGTTTTTAAGCGTTTTGGCAGGGTTATTGGTGTTTTTATACGGTTTTTCACAGTTTTTTAGCGTTTTATCAGGGTTATTGGTGTTTTTAGACGTTTTTTCACTGTTTTTAAGCGTTTTAGCAGGATTATTGGTGTTTTTAGACGTTTTTTCACTGTTTTTAAGCGTTTTAGCAGGGTTATTGGTGTTTTTAGACGTTTTTTCACTGTTTTTAAGCGTTTCAGCACGGTTATTGGTGTTTTTAGACCGTTTTTCACTGTTTTTAAGCGTTTTAGCAGGGTTATTGGTGGTTTTAGACGGTTTTTCACTGTTTTTAAGCGTTTCAGCAGGATTATTGGTGTTTTTAGACGGTTTTTCACTGTTTTTAAGCGTTTCAGCAGGGTTATTGGAGTTTTTTGACGGTTTTTCACTGGTTTTGAGCGTTTTAGCAGGGTTATTGGTGGTTTTAGACGGGTTTTCACTGTTTTTAACCGTTTCAGCAGGGTTATTGGTGTTTTTAGATGGTTTTTCATTGTTTTTAAGCGTTTTAGCAGGGTTATTGGTGGTTTTAGACGGGTTTTTACTGTTTTTAAGCGTTTTAGCAGGGTTATTGGTGTTTTTAGACGGTTTTTCACTGTTTTTAAGAGTTTCAGCAGGGTTATTGGTGTTTTTGGACATTTTTTCACTGTTTTTAAGCGTTTCAGCAGGGTTATTGGTGTTTTTAGACGGTTTTTCACTGTTTTTAAGCGTTTTAGCAGGGTTATTGGTGGTTTTAGACGGGTTTTCACTGTTTTTGGGCGCTTCAGCAGGGTTATTGGTGGTTATAGACGGTTTTTCACTGTTTTAGGAGTTTTAGCAGGGTTATTGGTGTTTTTTGACTGTTTTTCACTGTTTTTAAGCGTTTTAGCAGGGTTATTGTTGTTTATAGACGGTTATTCACTGTTTTTAAGCGTTTCAGCACGGTTATTGGTGGTTTTAGACGGGTTTTTACTGTTTTTAAGCGTTTTAGCAGGGTTATTGGTGTTTTTAGACGGTTTTTCACTGTTTTTAAGAGTTTCAGCAGGGTTATTGGTGTTTTTAGACATTTTTTCACTGTTTTTAAGCGTTTCAGCAGGGTTATTGGTGTTTTTAGACGGTTTTTCACTGTTTTTAAGAGTTTTTGCAGGGTTATTGGTGTTTTTAGACGGTTTTTCTCAGTTTTTAAGCGTTTTAGCAGAGTTATTGGTGTTTTTAGACGGTTTTTCACTGTTTTTAAGCGTTTTAGCAGGGTTATTGTTGTTTTTTGACGGGTTTTCACTGTTTTTAAGCGTTTTGGCAGGGTTATTGGTGTTTTTATACGGTTTTTCACTGTTTTTTAGCGTTTTAGCAGGGTTATTGGTGTTTTTAGAAAGTTTTCCACTATTTTCAAGCGTTTTAGCAGGGTTATTGGTGTTTTTAGACGGTTTTTCACTGTTTTTAAGCGTTTTAGCAGGGTTATTGGTGGTTTTAGACGGGTTTTTACTGTTTTTAAGCGTTTTAGCAGGGTTATTGGTGTTTTTAGACGGTTTTTCACTGTTTTTAAGAGTTTCAGCAGGGTTATTGGTGTTTTTGGACATTTTTTCACTGTTTTTAAGCGTTTCAGCAGGGTTATTAGTGTTTTTAGACGGTTTTTCACTGTTTTTAAGCGTTTTAGCAGGGTTATTGGTGGTTTTAGACGGGTTTTCACTGTTTTTGGGCGCTTCAGCAGGGTTATTGGTGGTTTTAGACGGTTTTTCACTGTTTTAGGAGTTTTAGCAGGGTTATTGGTGTTTTTTGACTGTTTTTCACTGTTTTTAAGAGTTTCAGCAGGGTTATTGGTGTTTTTAGACATTTTTTCACTGTTTTTAAGCGTTTCAGCAGGGTTATTGGTGTTTTTAGACGGTTTTTCACTGTTTTTAAGAGTTTTTGCAGGGTTATTGGTGTTTTTAGACGGTTTTTCTCAGTTTTTAAGCGTTTTAGCAGAGTTATTGGTGTTTTTAGACGGTTTTTCACTGTTTTTAAGCGTTTTAGCAGGGTTATTGTTGTTTATAGACGGTTATTCACTGTTTTTAAGCGTTTCAGCACGGTTATTGGTGGTTTTAGACGGGTTTTTACTGTTTTTAAGCGTTTTAGCAGGGTTATTGGTGTTTTTAGACGGTTTTTCACTGTTTTTAAGAGTTTCAGCAGGGTTATTGGTGTTTTTAGACATTTTTTCACTGTTTTTAAGCGTTTCAGCAGGGTTATTGGTGTTTTTAGACGGTTTTTCACTGTTTTTAAGAGTTTTTGCAGGGTTATTGGTGTTTTTAGACGGTTTTTCTCAGTTTTTAAGCGTTTTAGCAGAGTTATTGGTGTTTTTAGACGGTTTTTCACTGTTTTTAAGCGTTTTAGCAGGGTTATTGTTGTTTTTTGACGGGTTTTCACTGTTTTTAAGCGTTTTGGCAGGGTTATTGGTGTTTTTATACGGTTTTTCACTGTTTTTTAGCGTTTTAGCAGGGTTATTGGTGTTTTTAGAAAGTTTTCCACTATTTTCAAGCGTTTTAGCAGGGTTATTGGTGTTTTTAGACGGTTTTTCACTGTTTTCAAGCGTTTTAGCAGGGTTATTGGTGTTTTCAGACGGTTTTTCACTGTTTTTGAGCTTTTTAGCAGGGTTATTGGGGTTTTTGACGTTTTATTACTCTTTTTAGGTGTTTTAGCAGGGTTATTGGTATTTTTAGACGGCTTTTCACTGTTTTTGAGCGTTTTAGCAGGGTTAATGGTGTCTTTAGACGGTTTTTCACTGTTTTTAGGCGTTTTAGTAGGGTTATTGGTGTTTTTAGGCGGTTTTTCAGTGTTTTTAAGCGTTTTAGCAGAGTTATTGGTGTTTTTAGACGGTTTTTCACTGTTTTAGGAGTTTTAGCAGGGTTATTGGTGTTTTTAGACTGTTTTTCACTGTTTTTAAGCGTTTTAGCAGGGTTATTGTTGTTTATAGACGGTTATTCACTGTTTTTAGACATTTTTTCACTGTTTTTAGGCGTTTCAGAAGGGTTATTGGTGTTTTTAGACGGTTTTTCACTGTTTTTAGGCGTTTCAGCAGGGTTATTGGTGTTTTTAGACGATTTTTCTCTGTTTTTAAGCGTTTCAGCAGGGTTATTGGTGGTTTTAGACGGGTTTTCACTGTTTTAGGAGTTTTAGCAGGGTTATTGGTGTTTTTAGACTGTTTTTCACTGTTTTCAAGCGTTTTAGCAGGGTTATTGTTGTTTATAGACGGTTATTCACTGTTTTTAAGCGTTTCAGCACGGTTATTGGTGGTTTTAGACGGGTTTTTACTGTTTTTAAGCGTTTTAGCAGGGTTATTGGTGTTTTTAGACGGTTTTTCACTATTTTTAAGAGTTTCAGCAGGGTTATTGGTGTTTTTAGACATTTTTTCACTGTTTTTAAGCGTTTCAGCAGGGTTATTGGTGTTTTTAGAAAGTTTTCCACTATTTTCAAGCGTTTTAGCAGGGTTATTGGTGTTTTTAGACGGTTTTTCACTGTTTTTAAGCGTTTTAGCAGGGTTATTGGTGGTTTTAGACGGGTTTTTACTGTTTTTAAGCGTTTTAGCAGGGTTATTGGTGTTTTTAGACGGTTTTTCACTGTTTTTAAGAGTTTCAGCAGGGTTATTGGTGTTTTTGGACATTTTTTCACTGTTTTTAAGCGTTTCAGCAGGGTTATTAGTGTTTTTAGACGGTTTTTCACTGTTTTTAAGCGTTTTAGCAGGGTTATTGGTGGTTTTAGACGGGTTTTCACTGTTTTTGGGCGCTTCAGCAGGGTTATTGGTGGTTTTAGACGGTTTTTCACTGTTTTAGGAGTTTTAGCAGGGTTATTGGTGTTTTTTGACTGTTTTTCACTGTTTTTAAGAGATTCAGCAGGGTTATTGGTGTTTTTAGACATTTTTTCACTGTTTTTAAGCGTTTCAGCAGGGTTATTGGTGTTTTTAGACGGTTTTTCACTGTTTTTAAGAGTTTTTGCAGGGTTATTGGTGTTTTTAGACGGTTTTTCTCAGTTTTTAAGCGTTTTAGCAGAGTTATTGGTGTTTTTAGACGGTTTTTCACTGTTTTTAAGCGTTTTAGCAGGGTTATTGTTGTTTATAGACGGTTATTCACTGTTTTTAAGCGTTTCAGCACGGTTATTGGTGGTTTTAGACGGGTTTTTACTGTTTTTAAGCGTTTTAGCAGGGTTATTGGTGTTTTTAGACGGTTTTTCACTGTTTTTAAGAGTTTCAGCAGGGTTATTGGTGTTTTTAGACATTTTTTCACTGTTTTTAAGCGTTTCAGCAGGGTTATTGGTGTTTTTAGATGGTTTTTCACTGTTTTTAAGAGTTTTTGCAGGGTTATTGGTGTTTTTAGACGGTTTTTCTCAGTTTTTAAGCGTTTTAGCAGAGTTATTGGTGTTTTTAGACGGTTTTTCACTGTTTTTAAGCGTTTTAGCAGGGTTATTGTTGTTTTTTGACGGGTTTTCACTGTTTTTAAGCGTTTTGGCAGGGTTATTGGTGTTTTTATACGGTTTTTCACTGTTTTTTAGCGTTTTAGCAGGGTTATTGGTGTTTTTAGAAAGTTTTCCACTATTTTCAAGCGTTTTAGCAGGGTTATTGGTGTTTTTAGACGGTTTTTCACTGTTTTCAAGCGTTTTAGCAGGGTTATTGGTGTTTTCAGACGGTTTTTCACTGTTTTTGAGCTTTTTAGCAGGGTTATTGGGGTTTTTGACGTTTTATTACTCTTTTTAGGTGTTTTAGCAGGGTTATTGGTATTTTTAGACGGCTTTTCACTGTTTTTGAGCGTTTTAGCAGGGTTAATGGTGTCTTTAGACGGTTTTTCACTGTTTTTAGGCGTTTTAGTAGGGTTATTGGTGTTTTTAGGCGGTTTTTCAGTGTTTTTAAGCGTTTTAGCAGAGTTATTGGTGTTTTTAGACGGTTTTTCACTGTTTTAGGAGTTTTAGCAGGGTTATTGGTGTTTTTAGACTGTTTTTCACTGTTTTTAAGCGTTTTAGCAGGGTTATTGTTGTTTATAGACGGTTATTCACTGTTTTTAGACATTTTTTCACTGTTTTTAGGCGTTTCAGAAGGGTTATTGGTGTTTTTAGACGGTTTTTCACTGTTTTTAGGCGTTTCAGCAGGGTTATTGGTGTTTTTAGACGATTTTTCTCTGTTTTTAAGCGTTTCAGCAGGGTTATTGGTGGTTTTAGACGGGTTTTCACTGTTTTAGGAGTTTTAGCAGGGTTATTGGTGTTTTTAGACTGTTTTTCACTGTTTTCAAGCGTTTTAGCAGGGTTATTGTTGTTTATAGACGGTTATTCACTGTTTTTAAGCGTTTCAGCACGGTTATTGGTGGTTTTAGACGGGTTTTTACTGTTTTTAAGCGTTTTAGCAGGGTTATTGGTGTTTTTAGACGGTTTTTCACTATTTTTAAGAGTTTCAGCAGGGTTATTGGTGTTTTTAGACATTTTTTCACTGTTTTTAAGCGTTTCAGCAGGGTTATTGGTGTTTTTAGACGGTTTTTCACTGTTTTTAGGAGTTTTTGCAGGGTTATTGGTGTTTTTAGACGGTTTTTCTCAGTTTTTAAGCGTTTTAGCAGAGTTATTGGTGTTTTTAGACGGTTTTTCACTGTTTTTAAGCGTTTTAGCAGGGTTATTGTTGTTTTTTGACGGGTTTTCACTGTTTTTAAGCGTTTTAGCAGGGTTATTGGTGTTTTTAGAAAGTTTTCCATTATTTTCAAGCGTTTTAGCAGGGTTATTGGTGTTTTTAGACGGTTTTTCACTGTTTTCAAGCGTTTTAGCAGGGTTATTGGTGTTTTCAGACGGTTTTTCACTGTTTTTGAGCTTTTTAGCAGGGTTATTGGGGTTTTTGACGTTTTATTACTGTTTTTAGGTGTTTTAGCAGGGTTATTGGTATTTTTAGACGGCTTTTCACTGTTTTTGAGCGTTTTAGCAGGGTTAATGGTGTCTTTAGACGGTTTTTCACTGTTTTTAGGCGTTTTAGTAGGGTTATTGGTGTTTTTAGGCGGTTTTTCAGTGTTTTTAAGCGTTTTAGCAGAGTTATTGGTGTTTTTAGACGGTTTTTCACTGTTTTAGGAGTTTTAGCAGGGTTATTGGTGTTTTTAGACTGTTTTTCACTGTTTTTAAGCGTTTTAGCAGGGTTATTGTTGTTTATAGACGGTTATTCACTGTTTTTAAGCGTTTCAGCACGGTTATTGGTGGTTTTAGACGGGTTTTTACTGTTTTTAAGCGTTTTAGCAGGGTTATTGGTGTTTTTAGACGGTTTTTCACTGTTTTTAAGAGTTTCAGCAGGGTTATTGGTGTTTTTAGACATTTTTTCACTGTTTTTAAGCGTTTCAGCAGGGTTATTGGTGTTTTTAGACGGTTTTTCACTGTTTTTAAGAGTTTTTGCAGGGTTATTGGTGTTTTTAGACGGTTTTTCTCAGTTTTTAAGCGTTTTAGCAGAGTTATTGGTGTTTTTAGACGGTTTTTCACTGTTTTTAAGCGTTTTAGCAGGGTTATTGTTGTTTTTTGACGTGTTTTCACTGTTTTTAAGCGTTTTAGCAGGGTTATTGGTGTTTTTAGAAAGTTTTCCACTATTTTCAAGCGTTTTAGCAGGGTTATTGGTGTTTTTAGACGGTTTTTCACTGTTTTCAAGCGTTTTAGCAGGGTTATTGGTGTTTTCAGACGGTTTTTCACTGTTTTTGAGCTTTTTAGCAGGGTTATTGGGGTTTTTGACGTTTTATTACTGTTTTTAGGTGTTTTAGCAGGGTTATTGGTATTTTTAGACGGCTTTTCACTGTTTTTGAGCGTTTTAGCAGGGTTAATGGTGTCTTTAGACGGTTTTTCACTGTTTTTAGGCGTTTTAGTAGGGTTATTGGTGTTTTTAGGCGGTTTTTCAGTGTTTTTAAGCGTTTTAGCAGAGTTATTGGTGTTTTTAGACGGTTTTTCACTGTTTTAGGAGTTTTAGCAGGGTTATTGGTGTTTTTAGACTGTTTTTCACTGTTTTTGAGCGTTTTAGCAGGGTTATTGTTGTTTATAGACGGTTATTCACTGTTTTTAGACATTTTTTCACTGTTTTTAGGCGTTTCAGCAGGGTTATTGGTGGTTTTAGACGGGTTTTCACTGTTTTTTTTAGCGTTTCAGCAGGGTTATTGGTGATTTTAGACGGGTTTTCACTGTTTTTGGGCGCTTCAGCAGGGTTTTTGGTGGTTTTAGACGGTTTTTAACTGTTTTTAAGAGTTTTTGCAGGGTTATTGGTGTTTTTAGACGGTTTTTCTCAGTTTTTAAGCGCTTTAGCAGGGTTATTGTTGTTTTTTGACGGGTTTTCACTGTTTTTAAGCGTTTTGGCAGGGTTATTGGTGTTTTTATACGGTTTTTCACTGTTTTTTAGCGTTTTAGCAGGGTTATTGGAGTTTTTAGACGGTTTTTCACTGTTTTTAGGCGTTTCAGCAGGGTTATTGGTGTTTTTATACGGTTTTTCACTGTTTTCAAGCGTTTTAGCAGGGTTATTGGTGTTTTTAGACGGTTTTTCACTGTTTTTAGGCGTTTTAGCAGGGTTATTGGTGTTTTTAGACAATTTTTCACTTTTTTTAAGAGTTTTACCAGGGTTATTGGTGTTTTTAGACGGGTTTTCACTGTTTTTAAGAGTTTTAGCATTGTTATTGGTGTTATTAGACGGTTTTTCACTGTTTTTTAAGAGTTTTAGCAGGGTTATTGGTGTTTTTAGACGGTTTTTCTCAGTTTTTAAGCGTTTTAGCAGAGTTATTGGTGTTTTTAGACGGGTTTTCACTGTTTTTAAGCGTTTTATCAGGCTTATTGGTGTTCTTTGACGGGTTTTCACTGTTTTTAAGCGTTTTAGCAGGGTTATTGGTGTTTTTATACGGTTTTTCACTGTTTTTTAGCGTTTTATCCGGGTTATTGGTGTTTTTAGAAAGTTTTCCACTGTTTTTAGTTGTTTTAGCAGGGTTATTGGTGTTTTTATACGGTTTTTCACTGTTTTTTAGCGTTTTATCAGGGTTATTGGTGTTTTTAGAAAGTTTTCCACTGTTTTTAGTTGTTTTAGCAGGGTTATTGGTGTTTTCAGACGGTTTTTCACTGTTTTTAGTTAGCAGGGTTATTGGTGTTTTTAGACGTTTTTTCACTGTTTTTAAGCGTTTCAGCACGGTTATTGGTGTTTTTAGACGGTTTTTCACTGTTTTTAAGCGTTTTAGCAGAGTTATTGGTGGTTTTAGACGGTTTTTCACTGTTTTTAAGCGTTTCAGCAGGGTTATTGGTGTTTTTAGATGGTTTTTCATTGTTTTTAAGCGTTTTAGCAGGGTTATTGGTGGTTTTAGACGGGTTTTTACTGTTTTTAAGCGTTTTAGCAGGGTTATTGGTGTTTTTAGACGGTTTTTCACTGTTTTTAAGCGTTTTAGCAGGGTTATTGGTGGTTTTAGACGGGTTTTCATTGTTTTTAAGAGTTTTAGCAGGGTTATTGGTGGTTTTAGACGATTTTTCACTGTTTTCATGCGTTTTAGCAGGGTTATTGGTGTTTTTAGACGGTTTTTCACTTCTTTTTAGCGTTTTAGCAGGGTTATTGGTGGTTTTAACCGGGTTTTCACTGTTTTTAAGAGTTTTAGCAGGGTTATTGGTGTTTTTAGACGGTTTTTCACTGTTTTTATGAGTTTTAGCAGGGTTATTGGTGTTTTTAGACGGTTTTTCTCAGTTTTTAAGCGTTTTAGCAGAGTTATTGGTGTTTTTTGACGAGTTTTCACTGTTTTTAAACGTTTTAGCAGGGTTATTGGTGTTTTTATACGGTTTTTCACTGTTTTTTAGCGTTTTAGCAGGGTTATTGGTGTTTTTAGACGGGTTTTCACTGTTTTCAAGCGTTTTAGCAGGGTTATTGGTGTTTTCAGACGGTTTTTCACTGTTTTTAAGCTTTTTATCAGGGTTATTGGGGTTTTTGACGTTTTATCACTGTTTTTAGGTGTTTTAGCAAGGTTATTGGTGTTTTCAGACGGTTTTTCACTGTTTTTAAGCGTTTTAGCAGGGTTATTGGTGTTTTTAGACGTTTTTTCACTGTTTTTAAGCGTTTCAGCACGGTTATTGATGTTTTTAGACGGTTTTTCACTGTTTTCAAGCGTTTTAGCAGGGTTATTGGTGTTTTTAGACGGTTTTTCACTGTTTTCAAGCGTTTTAGCAGGGTTATTGGTGTTTTCAGACGGTTTTTCACTGTTTTTGAGCTTTTTAGCAGGGTTATTGGGGTTTTTGACGTTTTATTACTCTTTTTAGGTGTTTTAGCAGGGTTATTGGTATTTTTAGACGGCTTTTCACTGTTTTTGAGCGTTTTAGCAGGGTTAATGGTGTCTTTAGACGGTTTTTCACTGTTTTTAGGCGTTTTAGTAGGGTTATTGGTGTTTTTAGGCGGTTTTTCAGTGTTTTTAAGCGTTTTAGCAGAGTTATTGGTGTTTTTAGACGGTTTTTCACTGTTTTAGGAGTTTTAGCAGGGTTATTGGTGTTTTTAGACTGTTTTTCACTGTTTTTAAGCGTTTTAGCAGGGTTATTGTTGTTTATAGACGGTTATTCACTGTTTTTAGACATTTTTTCACTGTTTTTAGGCGTTTCAGAAGGGTTATTGGTGTTTTTAGACGGTTTTTCACTGTTTTTAGGCGTTTCAGCAGGGTTATTGGTGTTTTTAGACGATTTTTCTCTGTTTTTAAGCGTTTCAGCAGGGTTATTGGTGGTTTTAGACGGGTTTTCACTGTTTTAGGAGTTTTAGCAGGGTTATTGGTGTTTTTAGACTGTTTTTCACTGTTTTCAAGCGTTTTAGCAGGGTTATTGTTGTTTATAGACGGTTATTCACTGTTTTTAAGCGTTTCAGCACGGTTATTGGTGGTTTTAGACGGGTTTTTACTGTTTTTAAGCGTTTTAGCAGGGTTATTGGTGTTTTTAGACGGTTTTTCACTATTTTTAAGAGTTTCAGCAGGGTTATTGGTGTTTTTAGACATTTTTTCACTGTTTTTAAGCGTTTCAGCAGGGTTATTGGTGTTTTTAGACGGTTTTTCACTGTTTTTAGGAGTTTTTGCAGGGTTATTGGTGTTTTTAGACGGTTTTTCTCAGTTTTTAAGCGTTTTAGCAGAGTTATTGGTGTTTTTAGACGGTTTTTCACTGTTTTTAAGCGTTTTAGCAGGGTTATTGTTGTTTTTTGACGGGTTTTCACTGTTTTTAAGCGTTTTAGCAGGGTTATTGGTGTTTTTAGAAAGTTTTCCATTATTTTCAAGCGTTTTAGCAGGGTTATTGGTGTTTTTAGACGGTTTTTCACTGTTTTCAAGCGTTTTAGCAGGGTTATTGGTGTTTTCAGACGGTTTTTCACTGTTTTTGAGCTTTTTAGCAGGGTTATTGGGGTTTTTGACGTTTTATTACTGTTTTTAGGTGTTTTAGCAGGGTTATTGGTATTTTTAGACGGCTTTTCACTGTTTTTGAGCGTTTTAGCAGGGTTAATGGTGTCTTTAGACGGTTTTTCACTGTTTTTAGGCGTTTTAGTAGGGTTATTGGTGTTTTTAGGCGGTTTTTCAGTGTTTTTAAGCGTTTTAGCAGAGTTATTGGTGTTTTTAGACGGTTTTTCACTGTTTTAGGAGTTTTAGCAGGGTTATTGGTGTTTTTAGACTGTTTTTCACTGTTTTTAAGCGTTTTAGCAGGGTTATTGTTGTTTATAGACGGTTATTCACTGTTTTTAAGCGTTTCAGCACGGTTATTGGTGGTTTTAGACGGGTTTTTACTGTTTTTAAGCGTTTTAGCAGGGTTATTGGTGTTTTTAGACGGTTTTTCACTGTTTTTAAGAGTTTCAGCAGGGTTATTGGTGTTTTTAGACATTTTTTCACTGTTTTTAAGCGTTTCAGCAGGGTTATTGGTGTTTTTAGACGGTTTTTCACTGTTTTTAAGAGTTTTTGCAGGGTTATTGGTGTTTTTAGACGGTTTTTCTCAGTTTTTAAGCGTTTTAGCAGAGTTATTGGTGTTTTTAGACGGTTTTTCACTGTTTTTAAGCGTTTTAGCAGGGTTATTGTTGTTTTTTGACGTGTTTTCACTGTTTTTAAGCGTTTTAGCAGGGTTATTGGTGTTTTTAGAAAGTTTTCCACTATTTTCAAGCGTTTTAGCAGGGTTATTGGTGTTTTTAGACGGTTTTTCACTGTTTTCAAGCGTTTTAGCAGGGTTATTGGTGTTTTCAGACGGTTTTTCACTGTTTTTGAGCTTTTTAGCAGGGTTATTGGGGTTTTTGACGTTTTATTACTGTTTTTAGGTGTTTTAGCAGGGTTATTGGTATTTTTAGACGGCTTTTCACTGTTTTTGAGCGTTTTAGCAGGGTTAATGGTGTCTTTAGACGGTTTTTCACTGTTTTTAGGCGTTTTAGTAGGGTTATTGGTGTTTTTAGGCGGTTTTTCAGTGTTTTTAAGCGTTTTAGCAGAGTTATTGGTGTTTTTAGACGGTTTTTCACTGTTTTAGGAGTTTTAGCAGGGTTATTGGTGTTTTTAGACTGTTTTTCACTGTTTTTGAGCGTTTTAGCAGGGTTATTGTTGTTTATAGACGGTTATTCACTGTTTTTAGACATTTTTTCACTGTTTTTAGGCGTTTCAGCAGGGTTATTGGTGGTTTTAGACGGGTTTTCACTGTTTTTTTTAGCGTTTCAGCAGGGTTATTGGTGATTTTAGACGGGTTTTCACTGTTTTTGGGCGCTTCAGCAGGGTTTTTGGTGGTTTTAGACGGTTTTTAACTGTTTTTAAGAGTTTTTGCAGGGTTATTGGTGTTTTTAGACGGTTTTTCTCAGTTTTTAAGCGCTTTAGCAGGGTTATTGTTGTTTTTTGACGGGTTTTCACTGTTTTTAAGCGTTTTGGCAGGGTTATTGGTGTTTTTATACGGTTTTTCACTGTTTTTTAGCGTTTTAGCAGGGTTATTGGAGTTTTTAGACGGTTTTTCACTGTTTTTAGGCGTTTCAGCAGGGTTATTGGTGTTTTTATACGGTTTTTCACTGTTTTCAAGCGTTTTAGCAGGGTTATTGGTGTTTTTAGACGGTTTTTCACTGTTTTTAGGCGTTTCAGCAGGGTTATTGGTGTTTTTAGACAATTTTTCACTTTTTTTAAGAGTTTTACCAGGGTTATTGGTGTTTTTAGACGGGTTTTCACTGTTTTTAAGAGTTTTAGCATTGTTATTGGTGTTATTAGACGGTTTTTCACTGTTTTTTAAGAGTTTTAGCAGGGTTATTGGTGTTTTTAGACGGTTTTTCTCAGTTTTTAAGCGTTTTAGCAGAGTTATTGGTGTTTTTAGACGGGTTTTCACTGTTTTTAAGCGTTTTATCAGGCTTATTGGTGTTCTTTGACGGGTTTTCACTGTTTTTAAGCGTTTTAGCAGGGTTATTGGTGTTTTTATACGGTTTTTCACTGTTTTTTAGCGTTTTATCCGGGTTATTGGTGTTTTTAGAAAGTTTTCCACTGTTTTTAGTTGTTTTAGCAGGGTTATTGGTGTTTTTATACGGTTTTTCACTGTTTTTTAGCGTTTTATCAGGGTTATTGGTGTTTTTAGAAAGTTTTCCACTGTTTTTAGTTGTTTTAGCAGGGTTATTGGTGTTTTCAGACGGTTTTTCACTGTTTTTAGTTAGCAGGGTTATTGGTGTTTTTAGACGTTTTTTCACTGTTTTTAAGCGTTTCAGCACGGTTATTGGTGTTTTTAGACGGTTTTTCACTGTTTTTAAGCGTTTTAGCAGAGTTATTGGTGGTTTTAGACGGTTTTTCACTGTTTTTAAGCGTTTCAGCAGGGTTATTGGTGTTTTTAGATGGTTTTTCATTGTTTTTAAGCGTTTTAGCAGGGTTATTGGTGGTTTTAGACGGGTTTTTACTGTTTTTAAGCGTTTTAGCAGGGTTATTGGTGTTTTTAGACGGTTTTTCACTGTTTTTAAGCGTTTTAGCAGGGTTATTGGTGGTTTTAGACGGGTTTTCATTGTTTTTAAGAGTTTTAGCAGGGTTATTGGTGGTTTTAGACGATTTTTCACTGTTTTCATGCGTTTTAGCAGGGTTATTGGTGTTTTTAGACGGTTTTTCACTTCTTTTTAGCGTTTTAGCAGGGTTATTGGTGGTTTTAACCGGGTTTTCACTGTTTTTAAGAGTTTTAGCAGGGTTATTGGTGTTTTTAGACGGTTTTTCACTGTTTTTATGAGTTTTAGCAGGGTTATTGGTGTTTTTAGACGGTTTTTCTCAGTTTTTAAGCGTTTTAGCAGAGTTATTGGTGTTTTTTGACGAGTTTTCACTGTTTTTAAACGTTTTAGCAGGGTTATTGGTGTTTTTATACGGTTTTTCACTGTTTTTTAGCGTTTTAGCAGGGTTATTGGTGTTTTTAGACGGGTTTTCACTGTTTTCAAGCGTTTTAGCAGGGTTATTGGTGTTTTCAGACGGTTTTTCACTGTTTTTAAGCTTTTTATCAGGGTTATTGGGGTTTTTGACGTTTTATCACTGTTTTTAGGTGTTTTAGCAAGGTTATTGGTGTTTTCAGACGGTTTTTCACTGTTTTTAAGCGTTTTAGCAGGGTTATTGGTGTTTTTAGACGTTTTTTCACTGTTTTTAAGCGTTTCAGCACGGTTATTGATGTTTTTAGACGGTTTTTCACTGTTTTTAAGCGTTTTAGCAGGGTTATTGGTGGTTTTAGACGGGTTTTCACTGTTTTTAAGCGTTTCAGCAGGGTTATTGGTGTTTTTAGACGGTTTTCACTGTTTTTAAGCGTTTCAGCAGGGTTATTGGTGTTTTTAGACGGTTTTTCACTGTTTTTAAGCGTTTTAGCAGGATTATTGGTGGTTTTATACGGTTTTTCACTGTTTTTTAGCGTTTTATCAGGGTTATTGGTGTTTTTAGAAAGTTTTCCACTGTTTTTAGTTGTTTTAGCAGGGTTATTGGTGTTTTCAGACGGTTTTTCACTGTTTTTAGTTAGCAGGGTTATTGGTGTTTTTAGACGTTTTTTCACTGTTTTTAAGCGTTTCAGCACGGTTATTGGTGTTTTTAGACGGTTTTTCACTGTTTTTAAGCGTTTTAGCAGAGTTATTGGTGGTTTTAGACGGTTTTTCACTGTTTTTAAGCGTTTCAGCAGGGTTATTGGTGTTTTTAGATGGTTTTTCATTGTTTTTAAGCGTTTTAGCAGGGTTATTGGTGGTTTTAGACGGGTTTTTACTGTTTTTAAGCGTTTTAGCAGGGTTATTGGTGTTTTTAGACGGTTTTTCACTGTTTTTAAGCGTTTTAGCAGGGTTATTGGTGGTTTTAGACGGGTTTTCATTGTTTTTAAGAGTTTTAGCAGGGTTATTGGTGGTTTTAGACGATTTTTCACTGTTTTCATGCGTTTTAGCAGGGTTATTGGTGTTTTTAGACGGTTTTTCACTTCTTTTTAGCGTTTTAGCAGGGTTATTGGTGGTTTTAACCGGGTTTTCACTGTTTTTAAGAGTTTTAGCAGGGTTATTGGTGTTTTTAGACGGTTTTTCACTGTTTTTATGAGTTTTAGCAGGGTTATTGGTGTTTTTAGACGGTTTTTCTCAGTTTTTAAGCGTTTTAGCAGAGTTATTGGTGTTTTTTGACGAGTTTTCACTGTTTTTAAACGTTTTAGCAGGGTTATTGGTGTTTTTATACGGTTTTTCACTGTTTTTTAGCGTTTTAGCAGGGTTATTGGTGTTTTTAGACGGGTTTTCACTGTTTTCAAGCGTTTTAGCAGGGTTATTGGTGTTTTCAGACGGTTTTTCACTGTTTTTAAGCTTTTTATCAGGGTTATTGGGGTTTTTGACGTTTTATCACTGTTTTTAGGTGTTTTAGCAAGGTTATTGGTGTTTTCAGACGGTTTTTCACTGTTTTTAAGCGTTTTAGCAGGGTTATTGGTGTTTTTAGACGTTTTTTCACTGTTTTTAAGCGTTTCAGCACGGTTATTGATGTTTTTAGACGGTTTTTCACTGTTTTTAAGCGTTTTAGCAGGGTTATTGGTGGTTTTAGACGGGTTTTCACTGTTTTTAAGCGTTTCAGCAGGGTTATTGGTGTTTTTAGACGGTTTTCACTGTTTTTAAGCGTTTCAGCAGGGTTATTGGTGTTTTTAGACGGTTTTTCACTGTTTTTAAGCGTTTTAGCAGGATTATTGGTGGTTTTAGACGGGTTTTCACTGTTTTTAAGCGTTTCAGCAGGGTTATTGGTGGTTTTAGACGGGTTTTTACTGTTTTTAAGCATTTTAGCAGGATTATTGGTGTTTTTAGACGGGTTTTCACTGTTTTTAAGCGTTTTAGCAGGGTTATTGGTGGTTTCAGACAGGTTTTTACTGTTTTTAAGCGTTTTAGCAGGGTTATTGGTGGTTTTAGACGGGTTTTCACTGTTTTTGGGCGCTTCAGCAGGGTTATTGGTGGTTTTAGACGATTTTTCAGTGTTTTTAGGCGTTTTAGCACGGTTATTGTTGTTTTTAGACGGTTTTTCACTGTTTTAGGAGTTTTAGCAGGGTTATTGGTGTTTTAAACGGTTTTTAACTGTTTTTAAGCGTTTCAGCAGGGTTATTGGTGTTTTTAGACGATTTTTCAATGTTTTTAAGTGTTTCAGCAGAGTTATTGGTGTTTTTAGACGGTTTTTCACTTATTTTTAGCGTTTTAGCAGGGTTATTGGTTGTTTTTAGGCGTTTTAGCACGGTTATTGGTGTTTTTAGACGGTTTTTCACTGTTTTAGGAGTTTTAGCAGGGTTATTGGTGTTTTAAACGGTTTTTAACTGTTTTTAAGCGTTTCAGCAGGGTTATTGGTGTTTTTAGACGATTTTTCAATGTTTTTAAGTGTTTCAGCAGAGTTATTGGTGTTTTTAGACGGTTTTTCACTTATTTTTAGCGTTTTAGCAGGGTTATTGGTGGTTTTAAACGGGTTTTCACTGTTTTTAGGAGTTTTAGCAGGGTTATTGGTGTTTTTAGACGGTTTTTCACTGTTTTTAAGAGTTTTAGCAGGGTTATTGGTGTTTTTAGACGGTTTTTCTCAGTTTTTAAGCGTTTTAGCAGAGTTATTGGTGTTTTTTGACGAGTTTTCAATGTTTTTAAGCGTTTTAGCAGGGTTATTGGTGTTTTTATACGGTTTTTCACTGTTTTTTAGCGTTTTAGCAGGGTTATTGGTGGTTTTAGAAAGTTTTCCACTGTTTTCAAGCGTTTTAGCAGGGTTATTGGTGGTTTTAGACGGGTTTTCACTGTTTTCAAGCGTTTTAGCAGGGTTATTGGTGTTTTCAGACGGTTTTTCACTATTTTTAAACTTTTTAGCAGGGTTATTGGTGTTTTTAGACGTTTTTTCACTGTTTTTAAGCGTTTCAGCACGGTTATTGGTGTTTTTAGACGGTTTTTCACTGTTTTTAAGCGTTTTAGCAGGGTTATTGATGGTTTTAGACGGTTTTTCACTGTTTTTAAGCGTTTCAGCAGGGTTATTGGTGTTTTTAGATGGTTTTTCACTGTTTTTAAGCGTTTCAGCAGGGTTATTGGAGTTTTTTGACGGTTTTTCACTGGTTTTGAGCGTTTTAGCAGGGTTATTGGTGGTTTTAGACGGGTTTTCACTGTTTTTAAGCGTTTCAGCAGGGTTATTGGTGTTTTTAGATGGTTTTTCATTGTTTTTAAGCGTTTTAGCAGGGTTATTGGTGGTTTTAGACGGGTTTTTACTGTTTTTAAGCGTTTTAGCAGGGTTATTGGTGTTTTTAGACGGTTTTTCACTGTTTTTAAGAGTTTCAGCAGGGTTATTGGTGTTTTTAGACATTTTTTCACTGTTTTTAAGCGTTTCAGCAGGGTTATTGGTGTTTTTAGACGGTTTTTCACTGTTTTTAAGCGTTTTAGCAGGGTTATTGGTGGTTTTAGACGGGTTTTCACTGTGTTTAAAGAGTTTTAGCAGGGTTATTGGTGGTTTTAGACGGTTTTTCACTGTATTCATGCGTTTTAGCAGGGTTATTGGTGTTTTTAGACGGTTTTTCACTTATTTTTAGCGTTTTAGCAGGGTTATTGGTGGTTTTAAACGGGTTTTCACTGTTTTTAAGAGTTTTAGCAGGGTTATTGGTGTTTTTAGACGGTTTTTCACTGTTTTTATGAGTTTTAGCAGGGTTATTGGTGTTTTTAGACGGTTTTTCTCAGTTTTTAAGCGTTTTAGCAGAGTTATTGGTGTTTTTTGACGAGTTTTCACTGTTTTTAAGCGTTTTAGCAGGGTTATTGGTGTTTTTATACGGTTTTTCACTGTTTTTTAGCGTTTTAGCAGGGTTATTGGTGTTTTTAGAAAGTTTTCCACTGTTTTTAAGCGTTTTAGCAGGGTTATTGGTGGTTTTAGACGGGTTTTCACTGTTTTCGAGCGTTTTAGCAGGGTTATTGGTGTTTTCAGACGGTTTTTCACTGTTTTTAAGCTTTTTAGCAGGGTTATTGGGGTTTTTGACGTTTTATCACTGTTTTTAGGTGTTTTAGCAAGGTTATTGGTGTTTTCAGACGGTTTTTCACTGTTTTTAAGCGTTTTAGCAGGGTTATTGGTGTTTTTAGACGTTTTTTCACTGTTTTTAAGCGTTTAAGCACGGTTATTGTTGTTTTTAGACGGTTTTTCACTGTTTTTAAGCGTTTTAGCAGGATTATTGGTGGTTTTAGACGGGTTTTCACTGTTTTTAAGCGTTTCAGCAGGGTTATTGGTGTTTTTAGACGGTTTTTCACTGTTTTTAAGCGTTTCAGCAGGGTTATTGGTGTTTTTAGACGGTTTTTCACTGTTTTTAAGCGTTTTAGCAGGGTTATTGGTGGTTTTAGACAGGTTTTTACTGTTTTTAAGCGTTTTAGCAGGGTTATTGGTGATTTTAGACGGGTTTTCACTGTTTTTGGGCGCTTCAGCAGGGTTATTGGTGGTTTTAGACGGTTTTTCAGTGTTTTTAGGCGTTTTAGCACGGTTATTGGTGTTTTTAGACGGATTTTCACTGTTTTAGGAGTTTTAGCAGGGTTATTGGTGTTTTAAACGGTTTTTAACTGTTTTTAAGCGTTTCAGCAGGGTTATTGGTGTTTTTAGACGATTTTTCACTGTTTTTAAGCGTTTCAGCAGAGTTATTGTTGTTTTTAGACGGTTTTTCACTTATTTTTAGCGTTTTAGCAGGGTTATTGGTGGTTTTAAACGGGTTTTCACTGTTTTTCCGAGTTTTAGCAGGGTTATTGGTGTTTTTAGACGGTTTTTCACTGTTTTTAAGAGTTTTAGCAGGGTTATTGGTGTTTTTAGACGGTTTTTCTCAGTTTTTAAGCGTTTTAGCAGAGTTATTGGTGTCTTTAGACGGTTTTTCACTTATTTTTAGCGTTTTAGCAGGGTTATTGGTGGTTTTAAACGGGTTTTCACTGTTTTTAAGAGTTTTAGCAGGGTTATTGGTGTTTTTAGACGGGTTTTCACTGTTTCTATGAGTTTTAGCAGGGTTATTGGTGTTTTTAGACGGTTTTTCTCAGTTTTTAAGCGTTTTAGCAGAGTTATTGGTGTTTTTTGACGAGTTTTCACTGTTTTTAAGCGTTTTAGCAGGGTTATTGGTGTTTTTATACGGTTTTTCACTGTTTTTTAGCGTTTTAGCAGGGTTATTGGTGTTTTTAGAAAGTTTTCCACTGTTTTTAAGCGTTTTAGCAGGGTTATTGGTGGTTTTAGACGGGTTTTCACTGTTTTCGAGCGTTTTAGCAGGGTTATTGGTGTTTTCAGACGGTTTTTCACTGTTTTTAAGCTTTTTAGCAGGGTTATTGGGGTTTTTGACGTTTTATCACTGTTTTTAGGTGTTTTAGCAAGGTTATTGGTGTTTTCAGACGGTTTTTCACTGTTTTTAAGCGTTTTAGCAGGGTTATTGGTGTTTTTAGACGTTTTTTCACTGTTTTTAAGCGTTTAAGCACGGTTATTGTTGTTTTTAGACGGTTTTTCACTGTTTTTAAGCGTTTTAGCAGGGTTATTGGTGGTTTTAGACGGGTTTTCACTGTTTTTAAGCGTTTCAGCAGGGTTATTGGTGTTTTTAGACGGTTTTTCACTGTTTTTAAGCGTTTCAGCAGGGTTATTGGTGTTTTTAGACGGTTTTTCACTGTTTTTAAGCGTTTTAGCAGGGTTATTGGTGGTTTTAGACAGGTTTTTACTGTTTTTAAGCGTTTTAGCAGGGTTATTGGTGATTTTAGACGGGTTTTCACTGTTTTTGAGCGCTTCAGCAGGGTTATTGGTGGTTTTAGACGGTTTTTCAGTGTTTTTAGGCGTTTTAGCACGGTTATTGGTGTTTTAAACGGTTTTTAACTGTTTTTAAGCGTTTCAGCAGGGTTATTGGTGTTTTTAGACGATTTTTCACTGTTTTTAAGCGTTTCAGCAGAGTTATTGTTGTTTTTAGACGGTTTTTCACTTATTTTTAGCGTTTTAGCAGGGTTATTGGTGGTTTTAAACGGGTTTTCACTGTTTTTCAGAGTTTTAGCAGGGTTATTGGTGTTTTTAGACGGTTTTTCACTGTTTTTAAGAGTTTTAGCAGGGTTATTGGTGTTTTTAGACGGTTTTTCTCAGTTTTTAAGCGTTTTAGCAGAGTTATTGGTGTTTTTTGACGAGTTTTCACTGTTTTTAAGCGTTTTAGCAGGGTTATTGGTGTTTTTATACGGTTTTTCACTGTTTTTTAGCGTTTTAGCAGGGTTATTGGTGGTTTTAGAAAGTTTTCCACCGTTTTCAAGCGTTTTAGCAGGGTTATTGGTGGTTTTAGACAGGTTTTCACTGTTTTCAAGCGTTTTAGCAGGGTTATTGGTGTTTTCAGACGGTTTTTCACTGTTTTTAAGCTTTTTAGCATGGTTATTGGGGTTTTTGACGTTTTATCACTGTTTTTAGGTGTTTTAGCAAGGTTATTGGTGTTTTCAGACGGTTTTTCACTGTTTTTAAGCGTTTTAGCAGGGTTATTGGTGTTTTTAGACGTTTTTTCACTGTTTTTAAGCGTTTCAGCACGGTTATTTTTGTTTTTAGACGGTTTTTCACTGTTTTTAAGCGTTTTAGCAGGGTTATTGGTGGTTTTAGAAGTGTTTCCACTGGTTTTAAGCGTTTCAGCAGGGTTATTGGTGGTTTTAGACGGGTTTTCACTGTTTTCAAGCGTTTTAGCAGGGTTATTGGTGTTTTCAGACGGTTTGTCACTGTTTTTAAGCTTTTTAGCAGGGTTATTGGGGTTTTTGACGTTTTATCACTGTTTTTAGGTGTTTTAGCAAGTTTATTGGTGTTTTCAGACGGTTTTTCACTGTTTTTAAGCGTTTTAGCAGGGTCATTGGTGGTTTTAGACGGATTTTCACTGTTTTTAAGCGTTTTAGCAGGGTCATTGGTGGTTTTAGACGGATTTTCACTGTTTTTAAGCGTTTGAGCAGGGTTATTGGTGGTTTTAGACGGGTTTTCACTGTTTTTAAGCGTTTTAGCAGGGTTATTGGTGTTTTTAGACGGGTTTTCACTGTTTTTAAGCGTTTTAGCAGGGTTATTGGTGGTTTCAGACAGGTTTTTACTGTTTTTAAGCGTTTTAGCAGGGTTATTGGTGGTTTTAGACGGGTTTTCACCGTTTTTGGGCGCTTCAGCAGAGTTATTGGTGGTTTTAGACGGTTTTTCAGTGTTTTTAAGCGTTTTAGCACGGTTATTGGTGTTTTTAGACGGTTTTTCACTGTTTTAGGAGTTTTAGCAGGGTTATTGGTGTTTTAAACGGTTTTTAACTGTTTTTAAGCGTTTCAGCAGGGTTATTGGTGTTTTTAGACGATTTTTCACTGTTTTTAAGCGTTTCAGCAGGGTTATTGGTGGTTTTAGACGGGTTTTCACTGTTTTTAAGAGTTTTAGCAGGGTTATTGGTGTTTTTAGACGGTTTTTCACTGTTTTCATGCGTTTTAGGAGGGTTATTGGTGTTTTTAGACGGTTTTTCCCTTATTTTTAGCGTTTTAGCAGGGTTATTGGTGGTTTTAGACGGGTTTTCACTGTTTTTAAGAGTTTTAGCAGGGTTATTGCACTTTTTTTAAGAGTTTTACCAGGGTTATTGGTGTTTTTAGACGGGTTTTCATTGTTTTTAAGAGTTTTAGCATTGTTATTGGTGTTTTAGACGATTTTTCACTGTTTTTTAAGAGTTTTAGCAGGGTTATTGGTGTTTTTAGACGGTTTTTCTCAGTTTTTAAGCGTTTTAGCAGAGTTATTGGTGTTTTTTGACGGGTTTTCACGGTTTTTAAGTGTTTTAGCTGGGTTATTGGTGTTTTTATACGGTTTTTCACTGTTTTTTAGCGCTATAGCAGGGTTATTGGCGTTTTTAGAAAGTTTTCCACTGTTTTTAAGCGTTTTAGCAGGGTTATTGGTGGTTTTAGACGGGTTTTCACTGTTTTCAAGCGTTTTAGCAGGGTTATTGGTGTTTTCAGACGGTTTGTCACTGTTTTTAAGCTTTTTAGCAGGGTTATTGGGGTTTTTGACGTTTTATCACTGTTTTTAGGTGTTTTAGCAAGTTTATTGGTGTTTTCAGACGGTTTTTCACTGTTTTTAAGCGTTTTAGCAGGTTTAATGGTGTTTTCAGACGTTTTTTCACTGTTTTTAAGCGTTTCAGCACGGTTATTGTTGTTTTTAGATGGTTTTTCACTGTTTTCAAGCGTTTTAGCAGGGTTATTGGTGTTTTCAGACGGTTTGTCACTGTTTTTAAGCTTTTTAGCAGGGTTATTGGGGTTTTTGACGTTTTATCACTGTTTTTAGGTGTTTTAGCAAGTTTATTGGTGTTTTCAGACGGTTTTTCACTGTTTTTAAGCGTTTTAGCAGGGTTAATGGTGTTTTCAGACGTTTTTTCACTGTTTTTAAGCGTTTCAGCACGGTTATTGTTGTTTTTAGACGGTTTTTAACTGTTTTTAAGCGTTTTAGCAGGGTTATTGGTGGTTTTAGACGGGTTTTCACTGTTTTTAAGCGTTTCAGCAGGGTTATTGGTGTTTTTAGACGGTTTTTCACTGTTTTTAAGCGTTTCAGCAGGGTTATTGGTGTTTTTAGACGGTTTTTCACTGTTTTTAAGCGTTTTAGCAGGGTTATTGGTGGTTTTAGACAGGTTTTTACTGTTTTTAAGCGTTTTAGCAGGGTTATTGGTGGCTTAGACGGGTTTTCACTGTTTTTGGGCGCTTCAGCAGGGTTATTGGTGGTTTTAGACGGTTTTTCAGTGTTTTTAGGCGTTTTAGCACGGTTATTGGTGTTTTTAGACGGTTTTTCACTGTTTTAGGAGTTTTAGCAGGGTTATTGGTGTTTTAAACGGTTTTTAACTGTTTTTAAGCGTTTCAGCAGGGTTATTGGTGTTATTAGACGATTTTTCACTGTTTTTAAGCGTTTCAGCACGGTTATTTTTGTTTTTAGACGGTTTTTCACTGTTTTTAAGCGTTTTAGCAGGGTTATTGGTGGTTTTAGACGTGTTTCCACTGTTTTTAAGCGTTTCAGCACGGTTATTTTTGTTTTTAGACGATTTTTCACTGTTTTTAAGAGTTTTAGCAGGGTTATTGTTGTTTTTAGACGGGTTTTCACTTATTTTTAGCGTTTTAGCAGAGTTATTGGTGGTTTTAAACGGGTTTTCACTGTTTTTAAGAGTTTTAGCAGGGTTTTTGGTGTTTTTAAACGGTTTTTCACTGTTTTTAAGAGTTTTAGCAGGGTTATTGGTGTTTTTAGACGGTTTTTCTCAGTTTTTAAGTGTTTTAGCAGAGTTATTGGTGTTTTTTGACGAGTTTTCACTGTTTTTAAGCGTTTTAGAAGGGTTATTGGTGTTTTTATACGGTTTTTCACTGTTTTTTAGCGTTTTAGCAGGGTTATTGATGTTTTTAGACGTTTTTTCACTGTTTTTAAGCGTTTCAGCACGGTTATTTTTGTTTTTAGACGGTTTTTCACTGTTTTTAAGCGTTTTAGCAGGGTTATTGGTGGTTTTAGACGTGTTTCCACTGTTTTTAAGCGTTTCAGCACGGTTATTTTTGTTTTTAGACGGTTTTTCACTGTTTTTAAGAGTTTTAGCAGGGTTATTGGTGTTTTTAGACGGGTTTTCACTGTTTTCAAGCGTTTTAGCAGGGTTATTGGTGTTTTCAGACGGTTTTTCACTGTTTTTAAGCTTTTTAGCAGGGTTATTGGGGTTTTTGACGTTTTATCACTGTTTTTAGGTGTTTTAGCAAGGTTATTGGTGTTTTCAGACGGTTTTTCACTGTTTTTAAGCGTTTTAGCAGGGTTATTGGTGTTTTTAGACGTTTTTTCACTGTTTTTAAGCGTTTCAGCACGGTTATTTTTGTTTTTAGACGGTTTTTCACTGTTTTTAAGCGTTTTAGCAGGGTTATTGGTGGTTTTAGAAGTGTTTCCACTGTTTTTAAGCGTTTCAGCAGGGTTATTGGTGTTTTTAGACGGTTTTTCACTGTTTTTAAGCGTTTCAGCAGGGTTATTGGTGTTTTTAGACGGTTTTTCACTGTTTTTAAGCGTTTTAGCAGGGTCATTGATGGTTTTAGACGGATTTTCACTGTTTTTAAGCGTTTGAGCAGGGTTATTGGTGTTTTAAACGGTTTTTAACTGTTTTTAAGCGTTTCAGCAGGGTTATTGGTGTTTTTAGACGATTTTTCACTGTTTTTAAGCGTTTCAGCAGATTTATTGTTGTTTTTAGACGGTTTTTCACTTATTTTTAGCGTTTTAGCAGGGTTATTGGTGATTTTAGACGGGTTTTCACTGTTTTTGGGCGCTTCAGCAGGGTTATTGGTGGTTTTAGACGGTTTTTCAGTGTTTTTAGGCGTTTTAGCACGGTTATTGGTGTTTTAAACGGTTTTTAACTGTTTTTAAGCGTTTCAGCAGGGTTATTGGTGTTTTTAGACGATTTTTCACTGTTTTTAAGCGTTTCAGCAGAGTTATTGTTGTTTTTAGACGGTTTTTCACTTATTTTTAGCGTTTTAGCAGGGTTATTGGTGGTTTTAAACGGGTTTTCACTGTTTTTCAGAGTTTTAGCAGGGTTATTGGTGTTTTTAGACGGTTTTTCACTGTTTTTAAGAGTTTTAGCAGGGTTATTGGTGTTTTTAGACGGTTTTTCTCAGTTTTTAAGCGTTTTAGCAGAGTTATTGGTGTTTTTTGACGAGTTTTCACTGTTTTTAAGCGTTTTAGCAGGGTTATTGGTGTTTTTATACGGTTTTTCACTGTTTTTTAGCGTTTTAGCAGGGTTATTGGTGGTTTTAGAAAGTTTTCCACCGTTTTCAAGCGTTTTAGCAGGGTTATTGGTGGTTTTAGACAGGTTTTCACTGTTTTCAAGCGTTTTAGCAGGGTTATTGGTGTTTTCAGACGGTTTTTCACTGTTTTTGAGCTTTTTAGCATGGTTATTGGGGTTTTTGACGTTTTATCACTGTTTTTAGGTGTTTTAGCAAGGTTATTGGTGTTTTCAGACGGTTTTTCACTGTTTTTAAGCGTTTTAGCAGGGTTATTGGTGTTTTTAGACGTTTTTTCACTGTTTTTAAGCGTTTCAGCACGGTTATTTTTGTTTTTAGACGGATTTTCACTGTTTTTAAGCGTTTTAGCAGGGTTATTGGTGGTTTTAGAAGTGTTTCCACTGTTTTTAAGCGTTTCAGCAGGGTTATTGGTGTTTTTAGACGGTTTTTCACTGTTTTTAAGCGTTTCAGCAGGGTTATTGGTGTTTTTAGACGGTTTTTCACTGTTTTTAAGCGTTTTAGCAGGGTCATTGGTGGTTTTAGACGGATTTTCACTGTTTTTAAGCGTTTTAGCAGGGTCATTGGTGGTTTTAGACGGATTTTCACTGTTTTTAAGCGTTTGAGCAGGGTTATTGGTGGTTTTAGACGGGTTTTCACTGTTTTTAAGCGTTTTAGCAGGGTTATTGGTGTTTTTAGACGGGTTTTCACTGTTTTTAAGCGTTTTAGCAGGGTTATTGGTGGTTTCAGACAGGTTTTTACTGTTTTTAAGCGTTTTAGCAGGGTTATTGGTGGTTTTAGACGGGTTTTCACCGTTTTTGGGCGCTTCAGCAGAGTTATTGGTGGTTTTAGACGGTTTTTCAGTGTTTTTAAGCGTTTTAGCACGGTTATTGGTGTTTTTAGACGGTTTTTCACTGTTTTAGGAGTTTTAGCAGGGTTATTGGTGTTTTAAACGGTTTTTAACTGTTTTTAAGCGTTTCAGCAGGGTTATTGGTGTTTTTAGACGATTTTTCACTGTTTTTAAGCGTTTCAGCAGGGTTATTGGTGGTTTTAGACGGGTTTTCACTGTTTTTAAGAGTTTTAGCAGGGTTATTGGTGTTTTTAGACGGTTTTTCACTGTTTTCATGCGTTTTAGGAGGGTTATTGGTGTTTTTAGACGGTTTTTCACTTATTTTTAGCGTTTTAGCAGGGTTATTGGTGGTTTTAGACGGGTTTTCACTGTTTTTAAGAGTTTTAGCAGGGTTATTGCACTTTTTTTAAGAGTTTTACCAGGGTTATTGGTGTTTTTAGACGGGTTTTCATTGTTTTTAAGAGTTTTAGCATTGTTATTGGTGTTTTAGACGATTTTTCACTGTTTTTTAAGAGTTTTAGCAGGGTTATTGGTGTTTTTAGACGGTTTTTCTCAGTTTTTAAGCGTTTTAGCAGAGTTATTGGTGTTTTTTGACGGGTTTTCACGGTTTTTAAGTGTTTTAGCTGGGTTATTGGTGTTTTTATACGGTTTTTCACTGTTTTTTAGCGCTATAGCAGGGTTATTGGCGTTTTTAGAAAGTTTTCCACTGTTTTTAAGCGTTTTAGCAGGGTTATTGGTGGTTTTAGACGGGTTTTCACTGTTTTCAAGCGTTTTAGCAGGGTTATTGGTGTTTTCAGACGGTTTGTCACTGTTTTTAAGCTTTTTAGCAGGGTTATTGGGGTTTTTGACGTTTTATCACTGTTTTTAGGTGTTTTAGCAAGTTTATTGGTGTTTTCAGACGGTTTTTCACTGTTTTTAAGCGTTTTAGCAGGGTTAATGGTGTTTTCAGACGTTTTTTCATTGTTTTTAAGCGTTTCAGCACGGTTATTGTTGTTTTTAGATGGTTTTTCACTGTTTTTAAGCGTTTTAGCAGGGTTATTGGTATTTTCAGACGGTTTTTCACTGTTTTTAAGCTTTTTAGCAGGGTTATTGGGGTTTTTGACGTTTTATCACTGTTTTTAGGTGTTTTAGCAAGGTTATTGGTGTTTTCAGACGGGTTTTCACTGTTTTTAAGCGTTTTAGCAGGGTTATTGGTGTTTTTAGACGTTTTTTCACTGTTTTTAAGCTTTTCAGCGCGGTTATTGTTGTTTTTAGACGGTTTTTAACTGTTTTTAAGCGTTTTAGCAGGGTTATTGGTGGTTTTAGACGGGTTTTCACTGTTTTTAAGCGTTTCAGCAGGGTTATTGGTGTTTTTAGACGGTTTTTCACTGTTTTTAAGCGTTTCAGCAGGGTTATTGGTGTTTTTAGACGGTTTTTCACTGTTTTTAAGCGTTTTAGCAGGGTTATTGGTGGTTTTAGACAGGTTTTTACTGTTTTTAAGCGTTTTAGCAGGGTTATTGGTGGTTTGGACGGGTTTTCACTGTTTTTGGGCGCTTCAGCAGGGTTATTGGTGGTTTTAGACGGTTTTTCAGTGTTTTTAGGCGTTTTAGCACGGTTATTGGTGTTTTTAGACGGTTTTTCACTGTTTTAGGAGTTTTAGCAGGGTTATTGGTGTTTTAAACGGTTTTTAACTGTTTTTAAGCGTTTCAGCAGGGTTATTGGTGTTATTAGACGATTTTTCACTGTTTTTAAGCGTTTCAGCAGAGTTATTGTTGTTTTTAGACGGTTTTTCACTTATTTTTAGCGTTTTAGCAGAGTTATTGGTGGTTTTAAACGGGTTTTCACTGTTTTTAAGAGTTTTAGCAGGGTTATTGGTGTTTTTAGACGGTTTTTCACTGTTTTTAAGAGTTTTAGCAGGGTTATTGGTGTTTTTAGACGGTTTTTCTCAGTTTTTAAGTGTTTTAGCAGAGTTATTGGTGTTTTTTGACGAGTTTTCACTGTTTTTAAGCGTTTTAGCAGGGTTATTGGTGTTTTTATACGGTTTTTCACTGTTTTTTAGCGTTTTAGCAGGGTTATTGATGTTTTTAGACGTTTTTTCACTGTTTTTAAGCGTTTCAGCACGGTTATTTTTGTTTTTAGACGGTTTTTCACTGTTTTTAAGCGTTTTAGCAGGGTTATTGGTGGTTTTAGACGTGTTTCCACTGTTTTTAAGCGTTTCAGCACGGTTATTTTTGTTTTTAGACGGTTTTTCACTGTTTTTAAGAGTTTTAGCAGGGTTATTGGTGTTTTCAGACGGTTTTTCACTGTTTTTAAGCTTTTTAGCAGGGTTATTGGGGTTTTTGACGTTTTATCACTGTTTTTAGGTGTTTTAGCAAGGTTATTGGTGTTTTCAGACGGTTTTTCACTGTTTTTAAGCGTTTTAGCAGGGTTATTGGTGTTTTTAGACGTTTTTTCACTGTTTTTAAGCGTTTCAGCACGGTTATTTTTGTTTTTAGACGGTTTTTCACTGTTTTTAAGCGTTTTAGCAGGGTTATTGGTGGTTTTAGAAGTGTTTCCACTGTTTTTAAGCGTTTCAGCAGGGTTATTGGTGTTTTTAGACGGTTTTTCACTGTTTTTAAGCGTTTCAGCAGGGTTATTGGTGTTTTTAGACGGTTTTTCACTGTTTTTAAGCGTTTTAGCAGGGTCATTGATGGTTTTAGACGGATTTTCACTGTTTTTAAGCGTTTGAGCAGGGTTATTGGTGGTTTTAGACGGGTTTTTACTGTTTTTAAGCGTTTTAGCAGGGTTATTGGTGTTTTTAGAAGGGTTTTCACTGTTTTTAAGCGTTTTAGCAGGATTATTGGTGGTTTCAGACAGGTTTTTAGTGTTTTTAAGCGTTTTAGCAGGGTTATTGGTGGTTTTAGACGGGTTTTCACTGTTTTTGGGCGCTTCAGCATGGTTATTGGTGGTTTTAGACGGTTTTTCAGTGTTTTTAAGCGTTTTAGCACGGTTATTGGTGTTTTTAGACGATTTTTCACTGTTTTAGGAGTTTTAGCAGGGTTATTGGTGTTTTAAACGGTTTTTAACTGTTTTTAAGCGTTTCAGCAGGGTTATTGGTTTTTTTAGACGAATGTTCACTGTTTTTAAGCGTTTCAGCAGGGTTATTGGTGGTTTTAGACGGGTTTTCACTGTTTTTAAGAGTTTTAGCATGGTTATTTGTGTTTTTAGATGGTTTTTCACTGTTTTCATGCGTTTTAGGAGGGTTATTGGTGTTTTTAGAAGGTTTTTCACTTATTTTTAGCGTTTTAGCAGGGTTATTGGTGGTTTTAGACGGGTTTTCACTGTTTTTAAGAGTTTTAGCAGGGTTATTGCACTTTTTTTAAGAGTTTTACCAGGGTTATTGGTGTTTTTAGACGGGTTTTCATTGTTTTTAAGAGTTTTAGCATTGTTATTGGTGTTTTAGACGATTTTTCACTGTTTTTTAAGAGTTTTAGCATGCTTATCGGTGTTTTTAGACGGTTTTTTCTCAGTTTTTTGGCGTTTCAGCAGAGTTATTGGTGTTTTTTGACGGGTTTTCACTGTTTTTAAGTGTTTTAGCAGGGTTATTGGTGTTTTTATACGGTTTTTCACTGTTTTTTAGCGTTTTAGCAGGGTTATTGGCGTTTTTAGAAAGTTTTCCACTGTTTTTAAGCGTTTTAGCAGGGTTATTGGTGGTTTTAGACGGGTTTTCACTGTTTTCAAGCGTTTTAGCAGGGTTATTGGTGTTTTCAGACGGTTTTTCACTGTTTTTAAGCTTTTTAGCAGGGTTATTGGGGTTTTTGACGTTTTATCACTGTTTTTAGGTGTTTTAGCAAGGTTATTGGTGTTTTCAGACGGTTTTTCACTGTTTTTAAGCGTTTCAGCACGGTTATTGTTGTTTTTAGATTGTTTTTCACTGTTTTTAAGCGTTTTAGCAGGGTTATTAGTGGTTTTAGACGGTTTTTACTGTTTTCATGCGTTTTAGGAGGGTTATTGGTGTTTTTAGATGGTTCTTCACTTATTTTTAGCGTTTTAGCAGGGTTATTGGTGGTTTTAGACGGGTTTTCACTGTTTTTAAGAGTTTTAGCAGGGTTATTGCACTTTTTTTAAGAGTTTTACCAGGGTTATTGGTGTTTTTAGACGGGTTTTCATTGTTTTTAAGAGTTTTAGCATTGGTATTGGTGTTTTAGACGATTTTTCACTGTTTTTTAAGAGTTTTAGCAGGGTTATTGGTGTTTTTAGACGGTTTTTCTCAGTTTTTAAGCGTTTTAGCAGAGTTATAGGTGTTTTTTGACGGGTTTTCACTGTTTTTAAGTGTTTTAGCAGGGTTATTGGTGTTTTTATACGGTTTTTCACTGTTTTTTAGCGTTTTAGCAGGGTTATTGGCGTTTTTAGAAAGTTTTCCACTGTTTTAAGCGTTTTAGCAGGGTTATTGGTGCGGTTTTAGACGGGTTTTCACTGTTTTCAAGCGTTTTAGCAGGGTTATTGGTGTTTTCAGACGGTTTTTCACTGTTTTTAAGCTTTTTAGCAGGGTTATTGGGGTTTTTGACGTTTTATCACTGTTTTTAGGTGTTTTAGCAAGGTTATTGGTGTTTTCAGACGGTTTTTCACTGTTTTTAAGCGTTTTAGCAGGGTTAATGGTGTTTTCAGACGTTTTTTCACTGTTTTTAAGCGTTTCAGCACGGTTATTGTTGTTTTTAGATGGTTTTTCACTGTTTTTAAGCGTTTTAGCAAGGTTATTGGTGGTTTTAGACGGGTTTTTACTGTTTTTAAGCGTTTTAGCAGGGTTATTGGTGTTGTTAGACGGTTTTTCACTGTTTTAAGCGTTTCAGCAGGGTTATTGGTGGTTTTAGACGGGTTTTCACTGTTTTTAAGAGTTTCAGCAGGGTTATTGGTGTTTTCAGACATTTTTTCACTGTTTTTAAGCGTTTCAGCAGGGTTATTGGTGTTTTTAGACGGTTTTTCACTGTTTTTAAGCGTTTTAGCAGGGTTATTGGTGGTTTTAGACGGGTTTTCACTGTTTTCAAGCGTTTTAGCAGGGTTATTGGTGGTTTTAGACGGGTTTTCACTGTTTTCAAGCGTTTTAGCAGGGTTATTGGTGTTTTCAGACGGTTTTTCACTGTTTTTATGCTTTTTAGCAGTGTTTTTAGGTGTTTTAGCAAGGTTATTGGTGTTTTCAGACGGTTTTTCACTGTTTTTAAGCGTTTTAGCAGGGTTATTGGTGTTTTAAACGTTTTTTCACTGTTTTTAAGCGTTTCAGCACGGTTATTGTTGTTTTTAGACTGTTTTTCACTGTTTTTAAGCGTTTTAGCAGGGTTATTGGTGGTTTTAGACGTGTTTTCACTGTTTTTAAGCGTTTCAGCAGGGTTATTGGTGTTTTTAGACGGTTTTTCACTGTTTTTAAGCGTTTCAGCAGGGTTATTGGTGTTTTTAGACGGTTTTTCACTGTTTTTAAGCGTTTGAGCAGGGTTATTGGTGGTTTTAGACGGGTTTTTACTGTTTTTAAGCGTTTTAGCAGGGTTATTGGTGTTTTTAGACGGGTTTTCACTGTTTTTAAGCGTTTTAGCAGGGTTATTGGTGGTTTCAGACAGGTTTTTACTGTTTTTAAGCGTTTTAACAGGGTTATTGGTGGTTTTAGAAGGGTTTTCACTGTTTTTGGGCGCTTCAGCAGGGTTATTGGTGGTTTTACACGGTGTTTCAGTGTATTTAAGCGTTTTAGCACGGTTATTGGTGTTTTTAGACGGTTTTTCACTGTTTTAGGAGTTTTAGCAGGGTTATTGGTGTTCTAAACGGTTTTTAACTGTTTTTAAGCGTTTCAGCAGGGTTATTGGTGTTTTTAGACGATTTTTCACTGTTTTTAAGCGTTTCAGCAGGGTTATTGGTGGTTTTAGACGGGTTTTCACTGTTTTTAGGAGTTTTAGCAGGGTTATTGGTGTTTTTAGACGGTTTTTCACTGTTTTCATGCGTTTTAGGAGGGTTATTGGTGTTTTAGACGGTTTTCACTTATTTTTAGCGTTTTAGCAGGGTTATTGCACTTTTTTAAGAGTTTTACCAGGGTTATTGGTGTTTTTAGACGGTTTTTCTCAGTTTTTAAGCATTTTAGCAGAGTTATTGGTGTTTTTTGACGGGTTTTCACTGTTTTTAAGTGTTTTAGCAGGGTTATTGGTGTTTTTAGAAAGTTTTCCACTGTTTTTAAGCGTTTTAGCAGGGCTATTGGTGGTTTTAGACGGGTTTTCACTGTTTTCAAGCGTTTTAGCAGGGTTATTGGTGTTTTCAGACGGTTTTTCACTGTTTTTAACCTTTTAGCAGAGTTATTGGGGTTTTTGACGTTTTATCACTGTTTTCAGGTGTTTTAGCAAGGTTATTGGTGTTTTCAGACGGTTTTTTACTGTTTTTAAGCGTTTTAGCAGGGTTAATTGTGTTTTCAGACGTTTTTTCACTGTTTTTAAGCGTTTCAGCACGGTTATTGTTGTTTTTAGATGGTTTTTCACTGTTTTTAAGCGTTTTAGCAGGGTTATTGGTGGTTTTAGACGGGTTTTTACTGTTTTTAAGAGTTTTAGCAGGGTTATTGGTGTTTTTAGACGGTTTTTCTCAGTTTTTAAGCGTTTTAGCGGAGTTATAGGTGTTTTTTGACGGGTTTTCACTGTTTTTAAGTGTTTTAGCAGGGTTATTGGTGTTTTTATACGGTTTTTCACTGTTTTTTAGCGTTTTAGCAGGGTTATTGGCGTTTTTAGAAAGTTTTCCACTGTTTTTAAGCGTTTTAGCAGGGTTATTGGTGCGGTTTTAGACGGGTTTTCACTGTTTTCAAGCGTTTTAGCAGGGTTATTGGTGTTTTCAGACGGTTTTTCACTGTTTTTAAGCTTTTTAGCAGGGTTATTGGGGTTTTTGACGTTTTATCACTGTTTTTAGGTGTTTTAGCAAGGTTATTGGTGTTTTCAGACGGTTTTTCACTGTTTTTAAGCGTTTTAGCAGGGTTAATGGTGTTTTCAGACGTTTTTTCACTGTTTTTAAGCGTTTCAGCACGGTTATTGTTGTTTTTAGATGGTTTTTCACTGTTTTTAAGCGTTTTAGCAGGGTTATTGGTGGTTTTAGACGGGTTTTTACTGTTTTTAGGCGTTTTAGCAGGGTTATTGGTGTTGTTAGACGGTTTTTTACTGTTTTTAAGCGTTTCAGCAGGGTTATTGGTGGTTTTAGACGGGTTTTCACTGTTTTTAAGAGTTTCAGCAGGGTTATTGGTGTTTTCAGACATTTTTTCACTGTTTTTAAGCGTTTCAGCAGGGTTATTGGTGTTTTTAGACGGTTTTTCACTGTTTTTAAGCGTTTTAGCAGGGTTATTGGTGGTTTTAGACGGGTTTTCACTGTTTTCAAGCGTTTTAGCAGGGTTATTGGTGTTTTCAGACGGTTTTTCACTGTTTTTATGCTTTTTAGCAGTGTTTTTAGGTGTTTTAGCAAGGTTATTGGTGTTTTCAGACGGTTTTTCACTGTTTTTAAGCGTTTTATCAGGGTTATTGGTGTTTTCAGACGTTTTTTCACTGTTTTTAAGCGTTTCAGCACGGTTATTGTTGTTTTTAGACTGTTTTTCACTGTTTTTAAGCGTTTTAGCAGGGTTATTGGTGGTTTTAGACGTGTTTTCACTGTTTTTAAGCGTTTCAGAAGGGTTATTGGTGTTTTTAGACGGTTTTTCACTGTTTTTAAGCGTTTCAGCAGGGTTATTGGTGTTTTTAGACGGGTTTTCACTGTTTTTAAGCGTTTGAGCAGGGTTATTGGTGGTTTTAGACGGGTTTTTACTGTTTTTAAGCGTTTTAGCAGGGTTATTGGTGTTTTTAGACGGGTTTTCACTGTTTTTAAGCGTTTTTGCAGGGTTATTGGTGGTTTCAGACAGGTTTTTACTGTTTTTAAGCGTTTTAGCAGGGTTATTGGTGGTTTTAGAAGGGTTTTCACTGTTTTTGGGCGCTTCAGCAGGGTTATTGGTGGTTTTAGACGGTTTTTCAGTGTTTTTAAGCGTTTTAGCACGGTTATTGGTGTTTTTAGACGGTTTTTCACTGTTTTAGGAGTTTTAGCAGGTTATTGGTGTTCTAAACGGTTTTTAACTGTTTTTAAGCGTTTCAGCAGGGTTATTGGTGTTTTTAGACGATTTTTCACTGTTTTTAAGCGTTTCAGCAGGGTTATTGGTGGTTTTAGACGGGTTTTCACTGTTTTTAAGAGTTTTAGCAGGGTTATTGGTGTTTTTAGACGGTTTTTCACTGTTTTCATGCGTTTTAGGAGGGTTATTGGTGTTTTTAGACGGTTCTTCACTTATTTTTAGCGTTTTAGCAGGGTTATTGGTGGTTTTAGACGGGTTTTCACTGTTTTTAAGAGTTTTAGCAGGGTTATTGCACTTTTTTTAAGAGTTTTACCAGGGTTATTGGTGTTTTTAGACGGGTTTTCATTGTTTTTAAGAGTTTTAGCATTGTTATTGGTGTTTTAGACGATTTTTCACTGTTTTTTAAGAGTTTTAGCAGGGTTATTGGTGTTTTTAGACGGTTTTTCTCAGTTTTTAAGCGTTTTAGCAGAGTTATAGGTGTTTTTTGACGGGTTTTCACTGTTTTTAAGTGTTTTAGCAGGGTTATTGGTGTTTTTATACGGTTTTTCACTGTTTTTTAGCGTTTTAGCAGGGTTATTGGCGTTTTTAGAAAGTTTCCACTGTTTTTAAGCGTTTTAGCAGGGTTATTGGTGCGGTTTTAGACGGGTTTTCACTGTTTTCAAGCGTTTTAGCAGGGTTATTGGTGTTTTCAGACGGTTTTTTCACTGTTTTTAAGCTTTTTAGCAGGGTTATTGGGGTTTTTGACGTTTTATCACTGTTTTTAGGTGTTTTAGCAAGGTTATTGGTGTTTTCAGACGGTTTTTCACTGTTTTTAAGCGTTTTAGCAGGGTTATTGGTGGTTTTAGACGGGTTTTCACTGTTTTCAAGCGTTTTAGCAGGGTTATTGGTGTTTTCAGACGGTTTTTCACTGTTTTTATGCTTTTTAGCAGTGTTTTTAGGTGTTTTAGCAAGGTTATTGGTGTTTTCAGACGGTTTTTCACTGTTTTTAAGCGTTTTAGCAGGGTTATTGGTGTTTTTAGACGTTTTTTCACTGTTTTTAAGCGTTTCAGCACGGTTATTGTTGTTTTTAGACTGTTTTTCACTGTTTTTAAGCGTTTTAGCAGGGTTATTGGTGGTTTTAGACGTGTTTTCACTGTTTTTAAGCGTTTCAGCAGGGTTATTGGTGTTTTTAGACGGTTTTTCACTGTTTTTAAGCGTTTCAGCAGGGTTATTGGTGTTTTTAGACGGATTTTCACTGTTTTTAAGCGTTTGAGCAGGGTTATTGGTGGTTTTAGACGGGTTTTTACTGTTTTTAAGCGTTTTAGCAGGGTTATTGGTGTTTTTAGACGGGTTTTCACTGTTTTTAAGCGTTTTAGCAGGGTTATTGGTGGTTTCAGACAGGTTTTTACTGTTTTTAAGCGTTTTAGCAGGGTTATTGGTGGTTTTAGAAGGGTTTTCACTGTTTTTGGGCGCTTCAGCAGGGTTATTGGTGGTTTTAGACGGTTTTTCAGTGTTTTTAAGCGTTTTAGCACGGTTATTGGTGTTTTTAGACGGTTTTTCACTGTTTTAGGAGTTTTAGCAGGGTTATTGGTGTTCTAAACGGTTTTTAACTGTTTTTAAGCGTTTCAGCAGGGTTATTGGTGTTTTTAGACGATTTTTCACTGTTTTTAAGCGTTTCAGCAGGTTATTGGTGGTTTTAGACGGGTTTTCACTGTTTTTAAGAGTTTTAGCAGGGTTATTTGTGTTTTTAGACGGGTTTTCACTGTTTTCATGCGTTTTAGGAGGGTTATTGGTGTTTTTAGACGGTTCTTCACTTATTTTTAGCGTTTTAGCAGGGTTATTGGTGGTTTTAGACGGGTTTTCACTGTTTTTAAGAGTTTTAGCAGGGTTATTGCACTTTTTTTAAGAGTTTTACCAGGGTTATTGGTGTTTTTAGACGGGTTTTCATTGTTTTTAAGAGTTTTAGCATTGTTATTGGTGTTTTAGACGATTTTTCACTGTTTTTTAAGAGTTTTAGCAGGGTTATTGGTGTTTTTAGACGGTTTTTCTCAGTTTTTAAGCGTTTTAGCAGAGTTATAGGTGTTTTTTGACGGGTTTTCACTGTTTTTAAGTGTTTTAGCAGGGTTATTGGTGTTTTTATACGGTTTTTCACTGTTTTTTAGCGTTTTAGCAGGGTTATTGGCGTTTTTAGAAAGTTTTCCACTGTTTTTAAGCGTTTTAGCAGGGTTATTGGTGCGGTTTTATACGGGTTTTCACTGTTTTCAAGCGTTTTAGCAGGGTTATTGGTGTTTTCAGACGGTTTTTTCACTGTTTTTAAGCTTTTTAGTAGGGTTATTGGGGTTTTTGACGTTTTATCACTGTTTTTAGGTGTTTTAGCAAGGTTATTGGTGTTTTCAGACGGTTTTTCACTGTTTTTAAGCGTTTTAGCAGGGTTAATGGTGTTTTCAGACGTTTTTTCACTGTTTTTAAGCGTTTCAGCACGGTTATTGTTGTTTTTAGATGGTTTTTCAATGTTTTTAAGCGTTTTAGCAGGGTTATTGGTGGTTTTAGACGGGTTTTTACTGTTTTTAAGCGTTTTAGCAGGGTTATTGGTGTTGTTAGACGTTTTTTCACTGTTTTTAAGCGTTTCAGCAGGGTTATTGGTGGTTTTAGACGGGTTTTCACTGTTTTTAAGAGTTTCAGCAGGGTTATTGGTGTTTTCAGACATTTTTTCACTGTTTTTAAGCGTTTCAGCAGGGTTATTGGTGTTTTTAGACGGTTTTTCACTGTTTTTAAGCGTTTTAGCAGGGTTATTGGTGGTTTTAGACGGGTTTTCACTGTTTTCAAGCGTTTTAGCAGGGTTATTGGTGGTTTTAGACGGGTTTTCACTGTTTTCAAGCGTTTTAGCAGGGTTATTGGTGTTTTCAGACGGTTTTTCACTGTTTTTATGCTTTTTAGCAGTGTTTTTAGGTGTTTTAGCAAGGTTATTGGTGTTTTCAGACGGTTTTTCACTGTTTTTAAGCGTTTTAGCAGGGTTATTGGTGTTTTTAGACGTTTTTTCACTGTTTTTAAGCGTTTCAGCACGGTTATTGTTGTTTTTAGACTGTTTTTCACTGTTTTTAAGCGTTTTAGCAGGGTTATTGGTGGTTTTAGACGTGTTTTCACTGTTTTTAAGCGTTTCAGCAGGGTTATTGGTGTTTTTAGACGGTTTTTCACTGTTTTTAAGCGTTTCAGCAGGGTTATTGGTGTTTTCAGACGGTTTTTCACTGTTTTTAAGCGTTTGAGCAGGGTTATTGGTGGTTTTAGACGGGTTTTTACTGTTTTTAAGCGTTTTAGCAGGGTTATTGGTGTTTTTAGACGGGTTTTCACTGTTTTTAAGCGTTTTAGCAGGGTTATTGGTGGTTTCAGACAGGTTTTTACTGTTTTTAAGCGTTTTAGCAGGGTTATTGGTGGTTTTAGAAGGGTTTTCACTGTTTTTGGGCGCTTCAGCAGGGTTATTGGTGGTTTTAGACGGTTTTTCAGTGTTTTTAAGCGTTTTAGCACGGTTATTGGTGTTTTTAGACGGTTTTTCACTGTTTTAGGAGTTTTAGCAGGGTTATTGGTGTTCTAAACGGTTTTTAACTGTTTTTAAGCGTTTCAGCAGGGTTATTGGTGTTTTTAGACGATTTTTCACTGTTTTTAAGCGTTTCAGCAGGGTTATTGGTGGTTTTAGACGGGTTTTCACTGTTTTTAAGAGTTTTAGCAGGGTTATTGGTGTTTTTAGACGGTTTTTCACTGTTTTCATGCGTTTTAGGAGGGTTATTGGTGTTTTTAGACGGTTTTCAATTATTTTTAGCGTTTTAGCAGGGTTATTGCACTTTTTTTAAGAGTTTTACCAGGGTTATTGGTGTTTTTAGACGGTTTTTCTCAGTTTTTAAGCGTTTTAGCAGAGTTATTGGTGTTTTTTGACGGGTTTTCACTGTTTTTAAGTGTTTTAGCAGGGTAATTGGTGTTTTTTGACTGTTTTTCACTGTTTTTAAGCGTTTTAGCAGGGTTATTGGTGTTTTTTGACGGTTTTTCACTGTTTTTAAGCGTTTTAGCAGGGTTATTGGTGTTTTTTTGACGGTTTTTCACTGTTTTTAAGCGTTTTAGCAGGGTATTGGTGTTTTTTGACGGTTTTTCACTGTTTTTAAGCGTTTTAGCAGGGTTATTGGTGATTTTTGACGGTTTTTCACTGTTTTTAAGCGTTTTAGCAGGGTTATTGGTGTTTTTCGACGGTTTTTCACTGTTTTTAAGCGTTTTAGCAGTTTGATTGGTGTTTTTTGACGGTTTTACACTGTTTTTAAGCGTTTTAGCAAGGTTATTGGTGTTTTTTGACGGTTTTTCACTGTTTTTAAGCGTTTTAGCAGGGTTATTGGTGTTTTTTGACGGTTTTACACTGTTTTTAAGCGTTTTAGCAGTGTTATTTGTGTTTTTTGACGTTTTTTCACTGTTTTTAAGCGTTTTAGCAGGGTTATTGGTGTTTCTTGACGGTTTTTCACTGTTTTTAAGCGTTTTAGCAGGGTTATTGGTGTTTTTTGACTGTTTTTCACTGTTTTTAAGCGTTTTAGCAGGGTTATTGGTGTTTTTTGACGGTTTTTCACTGTTTTTAAGCGTTTTAGCAGGGTTATTGGTGTTTTTTGACGGTTTTTCACTGTTTTTAAGCGTTTTAGTAGGGTTATTGGTGTTTTTTCACTGTTTTTAAGCGTTTTAGCAAGGTTCTCGGTGTTTTTTGACTGTTTTTCACTGTTTTTAAGCGTTTTAGCAGGGTTATTGGTGTTTTTTGACGGTTTTTCACTGTTTTTAAGCGTTTTAGCAGGGTTATTGGTGTTTTTTGACGGTTTTCCACTGTTTTTAAGCGTTTTAGCAGGGTTATTGGTGTTTTTTGACGGTTTTACACTGTTTTTAAGCGTTTTAGCAGGGTTTTTGGTGTTTTTTGACGTTTTTCACTGTTTTTAAGCGTTTTAGCAGGGTTAATGGTGTTTTTTGACGGTTTTTCACTGTTTTTAAGCGTTTTAGCAGGGTTATTGGTGTTTTTTGACGGTTTTTCACTGTTTTTAAGCGTTTTAGCATGGTTATTGGTGTTTTTCACTGTTTTTAAGCGTTTTAGCAGGGTTATTGGTGTTTTTTGACGGTTTTTCACTGTTTTTGAGCGTTTTAGCAGGGTTATTGGTGTTTTTTGACGGTTTTTCACTGTTTTTAAGCGTTTTAGCAGGGTTATTGGTGTTTTTTGACGGTTTTTCACTGTTTTTAAGCGTTTTAGCAGGGTTATTGGTGTTTTTTGACGGTTTTTCACTGTTTTTAAGCGTTTTAGCAGTTTGATTGGTGTTTTTTGACGGTTTTACACTGTTTTTAAGCGTTTTAGCAAGGTTATTGGTGTTTTTTGACGGTTTTTCACTGTTTTTAAGCGTTTTAGCAGGGTTATTGGTGTTTTTTGACGGTTTTACACTGTTTTTAAGCGTTTTAGCAGTGTTATTTGTGTTTTTTGACGTTTTTTCACTGTTTTTAAGCGTTTTAGCAGGGTTATTGGTGTTTCTTGACGGTTTTTCACTGTTTTTAAGCGTTTTAGCAGGGTTATTGGTGTTTTTTGACTGTTTTTCACTGTTTTTAAGCGTTTTAGCAGGGTTATTGGTGTTTTTTGACGGTTTTTCACTGTTTTTAAGCGTTTTAGCAGGGTTATTGGTGTTTTTTGACGGTTTTTCACTGTTTTTAAGCGTTTTAGTAGGGTTATTGGTGTTTTTTCACTGTTTTTAAGCGTTTTAGCAAGGTTCTCGGTGTTTTTTGACTGTTTTTCACTGTTTTTAAGCGTTTTAGCAGGGTTATTGGTGTTTTTTGACGGTTTTTCACTGTTTTTAAGCGTTTTAGCAGGGTTATTGGTGTTTTTTGACGGTTTTCCACTGTTTTTAAGCGTTTTAGCAGGGTTATTGGTGTTTTTTGACGGTTTTACACTGTTTTTAAGCGTTTTAGCAGGGTTTTTGGTGTTTTTTGACGTTTTTCACTGTTTTTAAGCGTTTTAGCAGGGTTAATGGTGTTTTTTGACGGTTTTTCACTGTTTTTAAGCGTTTTAGCAGGGTTATTGGTGTTTTTTGACGGTTTTTCACTGTTTTTAAGCGTTTTAGCATGGTTATTGGTGTTTTTCACTGTTTTTAAGCGTTTTAGCAGGGTTATTGGTGTTTTTTGACGGTTTTTCACTGTTTTTGAGCGTTTTAGCAGGGTTATTGGTGTTTTTTGACGGTTTTTCACTGTTTTTAAGCGTTTTAGCAGGGTTATTGGTGTTTTTTGACGGTTTTTCACTGTTTTTAAGCGTTTTAGCAGGGTTATTGGTGTTTTTTGACGGTTTTTCACTGTTTTTAAGCGTTTTAGCAGGGTTATTGGTGTTTTTTGACGGTTTTTCACTGTTTTTAAGCGTTTTAGCAGGGTTATTGGTGTTTTTTGACGGTTTTTCACTGTTTTTAAGCGTTTTAGCAGGGTTATTGGTGTTTTTTGACGGTTTTTCACTGTTTTTAAGCGTTTTAGCAGGGTTATTGGTGTTTTTTGACGGTTTTTCACTGTTTTTAAGCGTTTTAGCAGGGTTATTGGTGTTTTTAGACGGTTTTTCACTGTTTTTAAGCGTTTCAGCAGGGTTATTGGTGTTTTTAGACGGTTTTTCACTGTTTTTAAGCGTTTGAGCAGGGTTATTGGTGGTTTTAGACGGGTTTTTACTGTTTTTAAGCGTTTTAGCAGGGTTATTGGTGTTTTTAGACGGGTTTTCACTGTTTTTAAGCGTTTTAGCAGGGTTATTGGTGGTTTCAGACAGGTTTTTACTGTTTTTAAGCGTTTTAGCAGGGTTATTGGTGGTTTTAGAAGGGTTTTCACTGTTTTTGGGCGCTTCAGCAGGGTTATTGGTGGTTTTAGACGGTTTTTCAGTGTTTTTAAGCGTTTTAGCACGGTTATTGGTGTTTTTAGACGGTTTTTCACTGTTTTAGGAGTTTTAGCAGGGTTATTGGTGTTCTAAACGGTTTTTAACTGTTTTTAAGCGTTTCAGCAGGGTTATTGGTGTTTTTAGACGATTTTTCACTGTTTTTTAAGCGTTTCAGCAGGTTATTGGTGGTTTTAGACGGGTTTTCACTGTTTTTAAGAGTTTTAGCAGGGTTATTGGTGTTTTTAGACGGGTTTTCACTGTTTTCATGCGTTTTAGGAGGGTTATTGGTGTTTTTAGACGGCTTTCACTTATTTTTAGCGTTTTAGCAGGGTTATTGCACTTTTTTTAAGAGTTTTACCAGGGTTATTGGTGTTTTTAGACGGTTTTTCTCAGTTTTTAAGCGTTTTAGCAGAGTTATTGGTGTTTTTTGACGGGTTTTCACTGTTTTTAAGTGTTTTAGCAGGGTTATTGGTGTTTTTATACGGTTTTTCACTGTTTTTTAGCGTTTTAGCAGGGTTATTGGTGTTCTTAGAAAGTTTTCCACTGTTTTTAAGCGTTTTAGCAGGGCTATTGGTGGTTTTAGACGGGTTTTCACTGTTTTCAAGCGTTTTAGCAGGGTTATTGGTGTTTTCAGACGGTTTTTCACTGTTTTTAACCTTTTAGCAGGGTTATTGGGGTTTTTGACGTTTTATCACTGTTTTCAGGTGTTTTAGCAAGGTTATTGGTGTTTTCAGACGGTTTTTCACTGTTTTTAAGCGTTTTAGCAGGGTTAATGGTGTGTTTTCAGACGTTTTTTCACTGTTTTTAAGCGTTTCAGCACGGTTATTGTTGTTTTTAGATTGTTTTTCACTGTTTTTAAGCGTTTTAGCACGGTTATTGGTGGTTTTAGACGGGTTTTTACTGTTTTCATGCGTTTTAGGAGGGTTATTGGTGTTTTTAGACGGTTCTTCACTTATTTTTAGCGTTTTAGCAGGGTTATTGGTGGTTTTAGACGGGTTTTCACTGTTTTTAAGAGTTTTAGCAGGGTTATTGCACTTTTTTTAAGAGTTTTACCAGGGTTATTGGTGTTTTTAGACGGGTTTTCATTGTTTTTAAGAGTTTTAGCATTGTTATTGGTGTTTTAGACGATTTTTCACTGTTTTTTAAGAGTTTTAGCAGGGTTATTGGTGTTTTTAGACGGTTTTTCTCAGTTTTTAAGCGTTTTAGCAGAGTTATAGGTGTTTTTTGACGGGTTTTCACTGTTTTTAAGTGTTTTAGCAGGGTTATTGGTGTTTTTATACGGTTTTTCACTGTTTTTTAGCGTTTTAGCAGGGTTATTGGCGTTTTTAGAAAGTTTTCCACTGTTTTTAAGCGTTTTAGCAGGGTTATTGGTGCGGTTTTAGACGGGTTTTCACTGTTTTCAAGCGTTTTAGCAGGGTTATTGGTGTTTTCAGACGGTTTTTTCACTGTTTTTAAGCTTTTTAGCATGGTTATTGGGGTTTTTGACGTTTTATCACTGTTTTTAGGTGTTTTAGCAAGGTTATTGGTGTTTTCAGACGGTTTTTCACTGTTTTTAAGCGTTTTAGCAGGGTTAATGGTGTTTTCAGACGTTTTTTCACTGTTTTTAAGCGTTTCAGCACGGTTATTGTTGTTTTTAGATGGTTTTTCAATGTTTTTAAGCGTTTTAGCAGGGTTATTGGTGGTTTTAGACGGGTTTTTACTGTTTTTAAGCGTTTTAGCAGGGTTATTGGTGTTGTTAGACGTTTTTTCACTGTTTTTAAGCGTTTCAGCAGGGTTATTGGTGGTTTTAGACGGGTTTTCACTGTTTTTAAGAGTTTCAGCAGGGTTATTGGTGTTTTCAGACATTTTTTCACTGTTTTTAAGCGTTTCAGCAGGGTTATTGGTGTTTTTAGACGGTTTTTCACTGTTTTTAAGCGTTTTAGCAGGGTTATTGGTGGTTTTAGACGGGTTTTCACTGTTTTCAAGCGTTTTAGCAGGGTTATTGGTGGTTTTAGACGGGTTTTCACTGTTTTCAAGCGTTTTAGCAGGGTTATTGGTGTTTTCAGACGGTTTTTCACTGTTTTTATGCTTTTTAGCAGTGTTTTTAGGTGTTTTAGCAAGGTTATTGGTGTTTTCAGACGGTTTTTCACTGTTTTTAAGCGTTTTAGCAGGGTTATTGGTGTTTTTAGACGTTTTTTCACTGTTTTTAAGCGTTTCAGCACGGTTATTGTTGTTTTTAGACTGTTTTTCACTGTTTTTAAGCGTTTTAGCAGGGTTATTGGTGGTTTTAGACGTGTTTTCACTGTTTTTAAGCGTTTCAGCAGGGTTATTGGTGTTTTTAGACGGTTTTTCACTGTTTTTAAGCGTTTCAGCAGGGTTATTGGTGTTTTCAGACGGTTTTTCACTGTTTTTAAGCGTTTGAGCAGGGTTATTGGTGGTTTTAGACGGGTTTTTACTGTTTTTAAGCGTTTTAGCAGGGTTATTGGTGTTTTTAGACGGGTTTTCACTGTTTTTAAGCGTTTTAGCAGGGTTATTGGTGGTTTCAGACAGGTTTTTACTGTTTTTAAGCGTTTTAGCAGGGTTATTGGTGGTTTTAGAAGGGTTTTCACTGTTTTTGGGCGCTTCAGCAGGGTTATTGGTGGTTTTAGACGGTTTTTCAGTGTTTTTAAGCGTTTTAGCACGGTTATTGGTGTTTTTAGACGGTTTTTCACTGTTTTAGGAGTTTTAGCAGGGTTATTGGTGTTCTAAACGGTTTTTAACTGTTTTTAAGCGTTTCAGCAGGGTTATTGGTGTTTTCAGACGGTTTTTCACTGTTTTTAAGCGTTTGAGCAGGGTTATTGGTGGTTTTAGACGGGTTTTTACTGTTTTTAAGCGTTTTAGCAGGGTTATTGGTGTTTTTAGACGGGTTTTCACTGTTTTTAAGCGTTTTAGCAGGGTTATTGGTGGTTTCAGACAGGTTTTTACTGTTTTTAAGCGTTTTAGCAGGGTTATTGGTGGTTTTAGAAGGGTTTTCACTGTTTTTGGGCGCTTCAGCAGGGTTATTGGTGGTTTTAGACGGTTTTTCAGTGTTTTTAAGCGTTTTAGCACGGTTATTGGTGTTTTTAGACGGTTTTTCACTGTTTTAGGAGTTTTAGCAGGGTTATTGGTGTTCTAAACGGTTTTTAACTGTTTTTAAGCGTTTCAGCAGGGTTATTGGTGTTTTTAGACGATTTTTCACTGTTTTTAAGCGTTTCAGCAGGTTTATTGGTGGTTTTAGACGGGTTTTCACTGTTTTTAAGAGTTTTAGCAGGGTTATTGGTGTTTTTAGACGGTTTTTCACTGTTTTCATGCGTTTTAGGAGGGTTATTGGTGTTTTTAGACGGTTTTTAATTATTTTTAGCGTTTTAGCAGGGTTATTGCACTTTTTTTAAGAGTTTTACCAGGGTTATTGGTGTTTTTAGACGGTTTTTCTCAGTTTTTAAGCGTTTTAGCAGAGTTATTGGTGTTTTTTGACGGGTTTTCACTGTTTTTAAGTGTTTTAGCAGGGTAATTGGTGTTTTTTGACTGTTTTTCACTGTTTTTAAGCGTTTTAGCAGGGTTATTGGTGTTTTTTGACGGTTTTTCACTGTTTTTAAGCGTTTTAGCAGGGTTATTGGTGTTTTTTGACGGTTTTTCACTGTTTTTAAGCGTTTTAGCAGGGTATTGGTGTTTTTTGACGGTTTTTCACTGTTTTTAAGCGTTTTAGCAGGGTTATTGGTGATTTTTGACGGTTTTTCACTGTTTTTAAGCGTTTTAGCAGGGTTATTGGTGTTTTTCGACGGTTTTTCACTGTTTTTAAGCGTTTTAGCAGTGTTATTGGTGTTTTTTGACGGTTTTACACTGTTTTTAAGCGTTTTAGCAGGGTTATTGGTGTTTTTTGACGGTTTTTCCCTGTTTTTAAGCGTTTTAGCAGGGTTATTGGTGTTTTTTGACGGTTTTACACTGTTTTTAAGCGTTTTAGCAGTGTTATTTGTGTTTTTTGACGGTTTTTCACTGTTTTTAAGCGTTTTAGCAGGGTTATTGGTGTTTCTTGACGGTTTTTCACTGTTTTTAAGCGTTTTAGCAGGGTTATTGGTGTTTTTTGACTGTTTTTCACTGTTTTTAAGCGTTTTAGCAGGGTTATTGGTGTTTTTTGACGGTTTTTCACTGTTTTTAAGCGTTTTAGCAGGGTTATTGGTGTTTTTTGACGGTTTTTCACTGTTTTTAAGCGTTTTAGTAGGGTTATTGGTGTTTTTTCACTGTTTTTAAGCGTTTTAGCAGGGTTCTCGGTGTTTTTTGACTGTTTTTCACTGTTTTTAAGCGTTTTAGCAGGGTTATTGGTGTTTTTTGACGGTTTTTCACTGTTTTTAAGCGTTTTAGCAGGGTTATTGGTGTTTTTTGACGGTTTTTCACTGTTTTTAAGCGTTTTAGCAGGGTTATTGGTGTTTTTTGACGGTTTTACACTGTTTTTAAGCGTTTTAGCAGGGTTTTTGGTGTTTTTTGACGGTTTTTCACTGTTTTTAAGCGTTTTAGCAGGGTTAATGGTGTTTTTTGACGGTTTTACACTGTTTTTAAGCGTTTTAGCAGGGTTATTGGTGTTTTTTGACGGTTTTTCACTGTTTTTAAGCGTTTTAGCAGGGTTATTGGTGTTTTTTGACGGTTTTTCACTGTTTTTAAGCGTTTTAGCATGGTTATTGGTGTTTTTCACTGTTTTTAAGCGTTTTAGCAGGGTTATTGGTGTTTTTTGACGGTTTTTCACTGTTTTTGAGCGTTTTAGCAGGGTTATTGGTGTTTTTTGACGGTTTTTCACTGTTTTTAAGCGTTTTAGCAGGGTTATTGGTGTTTTTTGACGGTTTTTCACTGTTTTTAAGCGTTTTAGCAGGGTTATTGGTGTTTTTTGACGGTTTTTCACTGTTTTTAAGCGTTTTAGCAGGGTTATTGGTGTTTTTTGACGGTTTTTCACTGTTTTTAAGCGTTTTAGCAGGGTTATTGGTGTTTTTTGACGGTTTTTCACTGTTTTTAAGCGTTTTAGCAGGGTTATTGGTGTTTTTTGACGGTTTTTCACTGTTTTTAAGCGTTTTAGCAGGGTTATTGGTGTTTTTTGACGGTTTTTCACTGTTTTTAAGCGTTTTAGCAGGGTTATCGGTGTTATTTGACGGTTTTTCACTGTTTTTAAGCGTTTTAGCAGGGTTATTGGTGTTTTTTGACGGTTTTTCACTGTTTTTAGGCGTTTTAGCAGTGTTATCGGTGTTTTTTGACGGTTTTTCACTGTTTTTAAGCGTTTTAGCAGGGTTATTGGTGTTTTTTCACGGTTTTTCACTGTTTTCAAGCGTTTTAGCAGGGTTATTGGTGTTTTTCGACGGTTTTTCACTGTTTTTAAGCGTTTTAGCAGTGTTATTGGTGTTTTTTGACGGTTTTACACTGTTTTTAAGCGTTTTAGCAGGGTTATTGGTGTTTTTTGACGGTTTTTCCCTGTTTTTAAGCGTTTTAGCAGGGTTATTGGTGTTTTTTGACGGTTTTACACTGTTTTTAAGCGTTTTAGCAGTGTTATTTGTGTTTTTTGACGGTTTTTCACTGTTTTTAAGCGTTTTAGCAGGGTTATTGGTGTTTCTTGACGGTTTTTCCCTGTTTTTAAGCGTTTTAGCAGGGTTATTGGTGTTTTTTGACGGTTTTACACTGTTTTTAAGCGTTTTAGCAGTGTTATTTGTGTTTTTTGACGGTTTTTCACTGTTTTTAAGCGTTTTAGCAGGGTTATTGGTGTTTCTTGACGGTTTTTCACTGTTTTTAAGCGTTTTAGCAGGGTTATTGGTGTTTTTTGACTGTTTTTCACTGTTTTTAAGCGTTTTAGCAGGGTTATTGGTGTTTTTTGACGGTTTTTCACTGTTTTTAAGCGTTTTAGCAGGGTTATTGGTGTTTTTTGACGGTTTTTCACTGTTTTTAAGCGTTTTAGTAGGGTTATTGGTGTTTTTTGACGGTTTTTCACAGTTTTTAAGCGTTTTAGCAGGGTTATTGGTGTTTTTTGACGGTTTTTCACTGTTTTTAAGCGTTTTAGCAGGGTTATTGGTGTTTTTTGACGGTTTTTCACTGTTTTTAAGCGTTTTAGCAGGGTTATTGGTGTTTTTTGACGGTTTTTCACTGTTTTTAAGCATTTTAGCAGGGTTATTGGTGTTTTTTGACGGTTTTTCACTGTTTTTAAGCGTTTTAGCAGGGTTATTGGTGTTTTTTGACGGTTTTTCACTGTTTTTAAGCGTTTTAGCAGGGTTATTGGTGTTTTTTGACGGTTTTTCACAGTTTTTAAGCGTTTTAGCAGGGTTATTGGTGTTTTTTGACGGTTTTTCACTGTTTTTAAGCGTTTTAGCAGGGTTATTGGTGTTTTTTGACGGCTTTTCACTGTTTTTAAGCGTTTTAGCAGGGTTATTGGTGTTTTTTGACGGTTTTTCACTGTTTTTAAGCATTTTAGCAGGGTTATTGGTGTTTTTTGACGGTTTTTCACTGTTTTTAAGCGTTTAGCAGGGTTATTAGTGTTTTTTGACGGTTTTTCACTGTTTTTAAGCGTTTTAGCAGGGTTATTGGTGTTTTTTGACGGTTTTTCACAGTTTTTAAGCGTTTTAGCAGGGTTATTGGTGTTTTTTGACGGTTTTTCACTGTTTTTAAGCGTTTTAGCAGGGTTATTGGTGTTTTTTGACGGTTTTTCACTGTTTTTAAGCGTTTTAGCAGGGTTATTGGTGTTTTTTTGACGGTTTTTCACTGTTTTTAAGCATTTTAGCAGGGTTATTGGTGTTTTTTGACGGTTTTTCACTGTTTTTAAGCGTTTTAGCAGGGTTATTGGTGTTTTTTGACGGTTTTTCACTGTTTTTAAGCGTTTTAGCAGGGTTATTGGTGTTTTTGACGGTTCTTCACTGTTTTTAAGCTTTTTAGCAGGGTTATTGGTGTTTTTTGACGGTTTTTCACTGTTTTTAAGCGTTTTAGCAGGGTTATTGGTGTTTTTGACGGTTTTTCGCTGTTTTTAAGCATTTTAGCAGGGTTATTGGTGTTTTTTGACGGTTTTTCACTGTTTTTAAGCGTTTTAGCAGGGTTATTGGTGTTTTTTGACGGTTTTTCACTGTTTTTAAGCGTTTTAGCAGGGTTTTGGTGTTTTTTGACGGTTTTTCACTGTTTTAAGCGTTTTAGCAGGGTTATTGGTGTTTTTTGACGGTTTTTCACTGTTTTTAAGCGTTTTAGCAGGGTTTTTGGTGTTTTTTGACGGCTTTTTCACTGTTTTTAAGCGTTTTAGCAGGGTTATTGGTGTTTTTTGACGGTTTTTCACTGTTTTTAAGCGTTTTAGCAGGGTTATTGGTGTTTTTTGACGGTTTTTCACTGTTTTTAAGCGTTTTAGCAGGGTTTTTGGTGTTTTTTGACGGCTTTTTCACTGTTTTTGAGCGTTTTAGCAGGGTTATTGGTGTTTTTTGACGGTTTTTCACTGTTTTTAAGCGTTTTAGCAGGGTTATTGGTGTTTTGACGTTTTTTCACTGTTTTTAAGCGTTTTAGCAGGGTTATTGGTGTTTTTTGACGGTTTTTCACTGTTTTTAAGCGTTTTAGCAGGGTTATTGGTGTTTTTTGACGGTTTTTCACTGTTTTTAAGCGTTTTAGCAGGGTTATTGGTGTTTTTTGACGGTTTTTCACTGTTTTTAAACGTTTTAGCAGGGTTATTGCTGTTTTTTGACGGTTTTTCTCTGTTTTTAAGCGTTTTAGCAGGGTTATTGGTGTTTTTTGACGGTTTTTCACTGTTTTTAAGCGTTTTAGCAGGGTTATTGGTGTTTTTTGACGGTTTTTCACTGTTTTTAAGCATTTTAGCAGGGTTATTGGTGTTTTTTGACGGTTTTTCACTGTTTTTAAGCGTTTTAGCAGGGTTATTGGTGTTTTTTGACGGTTTTTCACTGTTTTTAAGCGTTTTAGCAGGGTTATTGGTGTTTTTTGACGGTTTTTCACTGTTTTTAAGCATTTTAGCAGGGTTATTGGTGTTTTTTGACGGTTTTTCACTGTTTTAAGCGTTTTAGCAGGGTTATTGGTGTTTTTTGACGGTTTTTCACTGTTTTTAAGCGTTTTAGCAGGGTTATTGGTGTTTTTTGACGGTTTTTCACTGTTTTTAAGCGTTTTAGCAGGGTTATTGGTGTTTTTTGACGGTTTTTCACTGTTTTTAAGCGTTTTAGCAGGGTTATTGGTGTTTTTTGACGGTTTTTCACTGTTTTTAAGCGTTTTAGCAGGGTTATTGGTGTTTTTTGACGGTTTTTCACTGTTTTTAAGCGTTTTAGCAGGGTTATTGGTGTTTTTTGACGGTTTTTCACTGTTTTTAAGCGTTTTAGCAGGGTTATTGGTGTTTTTGACGGTTCTTCACTGTTTTTAAGCTTTTTAGCAGGGTTATTGGTGTTTTTTGACGGTTTTTCACTGTTTTTAAGCGTTTTAGCAGGGTTATTGGTGTTTTTTGACGGTTTTTCACTGTTTTTAAGCGTTTTAGCAG
>NW_027556517.1:0-24181 GCF_964204865.1 Styela clava
GGTTTTCACTGTTTTTAAGCGTTTTAGCAGGATTATTGGTGTTTTTTGACGGTTTTTCACTGTTTTTAAGCGTTTTAGCAGGGTTATTGGTGTTTTTTGACGGTTTTACACTGTTTTTAAGCGTTTTAGCAGGATTATTGATGTTTTTTGACGGTTTTTCACTGTTTTTAGGCGTTTTAGCAGGGTTATTGGTGTTTTTTGACGGTTTTTCACTGTTTTTAAGCGTTTTAGCAGGGTTATTGGTGTTTTTCGACGGTTTTTCACTGTTTTTAAGCGTTTTAGCAGGGTTATTGGTGTTTTTTGACGGTTTTTCACTGTTTTTAAGCGTTTTAGCAGGGTTATTGGTGTTTTTTGACGGTTTTTCACTGTTTTTAAGCGTTTTAGCAGGGTTATTGGTGTTTTTTGACGGTTTTTCACTGTTTTTAAGCGTTTTAGCAGGATTATTGGTGTTTTTTGACGGTTTTTCACTGTTTTTAAGCGTTTTAGCAGGGTTATTGGTGTTTTTTGACGGTTTTACACTGTTTTTAATCGTTTTAGCAGGGTTATTGGTGTTTTTTGACGGTTTTTCACTGTTTTTAAGCGTTTTAGCAGGGTTATTGGTGTTTTTTGACTGTTTTTCACTGTTTTTAAGCGTTTTAGCAGGGTTATTGGTGTTTTTTGACGGTTTTTCACTGTTTTTAAGCGTTTTAGCAGGGTTATTGGTGTTTTTTGACGGTTTTTCACTGTTATTAAGCGTTTTAGCAGGGTTATTGGTGTTTTTTGACGGTTTTTCACTGTTTTTAAGCGTTTTAGCAGGGTTATTGGAGTTTTTTGACTGTTTTTCACTGTTTTTAAGCGTTTTAGCAGGGTTATTGGTGTTTTTGACGGTTTTACACTGTTTTTAAGCGTTTTAGCAGGATTATTGGTGTTTTTTGACGGTTTTTCACTGTTTTTAGGCGTTTTAGCAGGGTTATTGGTGTTTTTTGTCGGTTTTTCACTGTTTTTAAGCGTTTTAGCAGGGTTATTGGTGTTTTTCGACGGTTTTTCACTGTTTTTAAGCGTTTTAGCAGGGTTATTGGTGTTTTTTGACGGATTTTCACTGTTTTTAAGCGTTTTAGCAGGGTTATTGGTGTTTTTTGACGGTTTTTCACTGTTTTTAAGCGTTTTAGCAGGGTTTTTGGTATTTTTTGACGGTTTTTCACTGTTTTTAGGCGTTTTAGCAGGGTTATTGGTGTTTTTTGACGGTTTTTCACTGTTTTTAAGCGTTTTAGCAGGGTTATTGGTGTTTTTTGACGGTTTTTCACTGTTTTTAAGCGTTTTAGCAGGGTTATTGGTGTTTTTTGACGGTTTTTCACTGTTTTTAAGCGTTTTAGCAGGGTTATTGGTGTTTTTGACGGGTTTTCACTGTTTTTAAGCGTTTTAGCAGGATTATTGGTGTTTTTTGACGGTTTTTCACTGTTTTTAAGCGTTTTAGCAGGGTTATTGGTGTTTTTTGACGGTTTTACACTGTTTTTAAGCGTTTTAGCAGGATTATTGGTGTTTTTTGACGGTTTTTCACTGTTTTTAGGCGTTTTAGCAGGGTTATTGGTGTTTTTTGACGGTTTTTCACTGTTTTTAAGCGTTTTAGCAGGGTTATTGGTGTTTTTCGACGGTTTTTCACTGTTTTTAAGCGTTTTAGCAGGGTTATTGGTGTTTTTTGACGGTTTTTCACTGTTTTTAAGCGTTTTAGCAGGGTTATTGGTGTTTTTTGACGGTTTTTCACTGTTTTTAAGCGTTTTAGCAGGGTTATTGGTGTTTTTTGACGGTTTTTCACTGTTTTTAAGCGTTTTAGCAGGATTATTGGTGTTTTTTGACGGTTTTTCACTGTTTTTAAGCGTTTTAGCAGGGTTATTGGTGTTTTTTGACGGTTTTACACTGTTTTTAATCGTTTTAGCAGGGTTATTGGTGTTTTTTGACGGTTTTTCACTGTTTTTAAGCGTTTTAGCAGGGTTATTGGTGTTTTTTGACTGTTTTTCACTGTTTTTAAGCGTTTTAGCAGGGTTATTGGTGTTTTTTGACGGTTTTTCACTGTTTTTAAGCGTTTTAGCAGGGTTATTGGTGTTTTTTGACGGTTTTTCACTGTTATTAAGCGTTTTAGCAGGGTTATTGGTGTTTTTTGACGGTTTTTCACTGTTTTTAAGCGTTTTAGCAGGGTTATTGGTGTTTTTTGACTGTTTTTCACTGTTTTTAAGCGTTTTAGCAGGGTTATTGGTGTTTTTTGACGGTTTTACACTGTTTTTAAGCGTTTTAGCAGGATTATTGGTGTTTTTTGACGGTTTTTCACTGTTTTTAGGCGTTTTAGCAGGGTTATTGGTGTTTTTTGTCGGTTTTTCACTGTTTTTAAGCGTTTTAGCAGGGTTATTGGTGTTTTTCGACGGTTTTTCACTGTTTTTAAGCGTTTTAGCAGGGTTATTGGTGTTTTTTGACGGTTTTTCACTGTTTTTAAGCGTTTTAGCAGGGTTATTGGTGTTTTTTGACGGTTTTTCACTGTTTTTAAGCGTTTTAGCAGGGTTATTGGTGTTTTTTGACGGGTTTTCACTGTTTTTAAGCGTTTTAGCAGGATTATTGGTGTTTTTTGACGGTTTTTCACTGTTTTTAAGCGTTTTAGCAGGGTTATTGGTGTTTTTTGACGGTTTTACACTGTTTTTAATCGTTTTAGCAGGGTTATTGGTGTTTTTTGACGGTTTTTCACTGTTTTTAAGCGTTTTAGCAGGGTTATTGGTGTTTTTTGACTGTTTTTCACTGTTTTTAAGCGTTTTAGCAGGGTTATTGGTGTTTTTTGACGGTTTTTCACTGTTTTTAAGCGTTTTAGCAGGGTTATTGGTGTTTTTTGACGGTTTTTCACTGTTATTAAGCGTTTTAGCAGGGTTATTGGTGTTTTTTGACGGTTTTTCACTGTTTTTAAGCGTTTTAGCAGAGTTATTGGTGTTTTTTGACTGTTTTTCACGGTTTTTAAGCGTTTTAGCAGGGTAATTGGTGTTTTTTGACGGTTTTTCACTGTTTTTAAGCGTTTTAGCAGGGTTATTGGTGTTTTTTGACTGTTTTTCACTGTTTTTGAGCGTTTTAGCAGGGTTATTGGTGTTTTTTGACGGTTTTTCACTGTTTTTGAGCGTTTCAGCAGGGTTATTGGTGTTTTTAGACGGTTTTTCACTGTTTTTAAGCGTTTTAGCAGGGTTATTGGTGTTTTTTGACGGTTTTTCACTGTTTTTAAGCGTTTTAGCAGGGTTATTGGTGTTTTTTGACGGTTTTTCACTGTTTTTAAGCGTTTTAGCAGGGTTATTGGTGTTTTTTGACGGTTTTTCACTGTTTTTAAGCGTTTTAGCAGGGTTATTGGTGTTTTTTGACGGTTTTTCACTGTTTTTAAGCGTTTTAGCAGGGTTATTGGTGTTTTTTGACGGTTTTTCACTGTTTTTAGGCGTTTTAGCAGGGTTATTGGTGTTTTTTGACGGTTTTTCACTGTTTTTAAGCGTTTTAGCAGGGTTATTGGTGTTTTTCGACTGTTTTTCACTGTTTTTAAGCGTTTTAGCAGGGTTATTGGTGTTTTTTGACGGTTTTTCACTGTTTTTAAGCGTTTTAGCAGGGTTATTGGTGTTTTTTGACGGTTTTTCACTGTTTTTAGGCGTTTTAGCAGGGTTATTGGTGTTTTTTGACGGTTTTTCACTCTTTTTAAGCGTTTTAGCAGGGTTATTGGTGTTTTTTGACGGTTTTTCACTGTTTTTAAGCGTTTCAGCAAGGTTATTGGTGTTTTTTGACGGTTTTTCACTGTTTTTAAGCGTTTTAGCACGGTTATTGGTGTTTTTTGACGGTTTTTCACTGTTTTTAAGCGTTTTAGCAGGGTTATTGGTGTTTTTTGACGGTTTTTCACTGTTTTTAAGCGTTTTAGCAGGGTTATTGGTGTTTTTTGACTGTTTTTCACTGTTTTTGAGCGTTTTAGCAGGGTTAATGGTGTTTTTTGACGGCTTTTCACTGTTTTTGAGCGTTTCAGCAGGGTTATTGGTGTTTTTAGACGGTTTTTCACTGTTTTTAAGCGTTTTAGCAGGGTTATTGATGTTTTTTGACGGCTTTTCACTGTTTTTAAGCGTTTTAGCAGGGTTATTGGTGTTTTTTGACGGTTTTTCACTGTTTTTAAGCGTTTTAGCAGGGTTATTGGTGTTTTTTGACGGTTTTTCACTGTTTTTAAGCGTTTTAGCAGGGTTATTGGTGTTTTTTGACGGTTTTTCACTGTTTTTAGGCGTTTTAGCAGGGTTATTGGTGTTTTTTGACGGTTTTTCACTGTTTTTAAGCGTTTTAGCAGGGTTATTGGTGTTTTTTGACGGTTTTTCACTGTTTTTAAGCGTTTTAGCAGGGTTATTGGTGTTTTTTGACGGGTTTTCACTGCTTTTAAGCGTTTTAGCAGGGTTATTGGTGTTTTTTGACGGTTTTTCACTGTTTTTAAGCGTTTTAACAGGGTTATTGGTGTTTTTTTGACGGTTTTTCACTGTTTTTAAGCGTTTTAGCAGGGTTATTGGTGTTTTTAGACGGTTTTTCACTGTTTTTTTTAAGCGTTTCAGCAGGGTTATTGGTGTTTTTTGACAGTTTTTCACTGTTTTTAAGCGTTTTAGCAGGGTTATTGGTGTTTTTTGACGGTTTTTCACTGTTTTTAAGCGTTTTAGCATGGTTATTGGTGTTTTTTGACGGTTTTTCACTGTTGTTAAGCGTTTTAGCAGGGTTATTGGTGTTTTTTGACGGTTTTTCACCGTTTTTAAGCGTTTTAGCAGGGTTATTGGTGTTTTTTGACGGTTTTCCACTGTTTTTTAGCATTTTAGCAGGGGTATTGGTGTTTTTTGACGGTTTTTCACTGTTTTTAAGCGTTTTAGCAAGGTTATTGGTGTTTTTTGACGGTTTTTCACTGTTTTTAAGCGTTTTAGCAGGGTTATTGGTGTTTTTTGACGGTTTTACACTGTTTTTAATCGTTTTAGCAGGGTTATTGGTGTTTTTTGACGGTTTTTCACTGTTTTTAAGCGTTTTAGCAGGGTTATTGGTGTTTTTTGACTGTTTTTCACTGTTTTTAAGCGTTTTAGCAGGGTTATTGGTGTTTTTTGACGGTTTTTCACTGTTTTTAAGCGTTTTAGCAGGGTTATTGGTGTTTTTTGACGGTTTTTCACTGTTTTTAAGCGTTTTAGCAGGGTTATTGGTGTTTTTTGACGGTTTTTCACTGTTATTAAGCGTTTTAGCAGGGTTATTGGTGTTTTTTGACGGTTTTTCACTGTTTTTAAGCGTTTTAGCAGGGTTATTGGTGTTTTTTGACTGTTTTTCACTGTTTTTAAGCGTTTTAGCAGGGTTATTGGTGTTTTTTGACGGTTTTACACTGTTTTTAAGCGTTTTAGCAGGATTATTGGTGTTTTTTGACGGTTTTTCACTGTTTTTAGGCGTTTTAGCAGGGTTATTGGTGTTTTTTGTCGGTTTTTCACTGTTTTTAAGCGTTTTAGCAGGGTTATTGGTGTTTTTCGACGGTTTTTCACTGTTTTTAAGCGTTTTAGCAGGGTTATTGGTGTTTTTTGACGGTTTTTCACTGTTTTTAAGCGTTTTAGCAGGGTTATTGGTGTTTTTTGACGGTTTTTCACTGTTTTTAAGCGTTTTAGCAGGGTTATTGGTGTTTTTTGACGGGTTTTCACTGTTTTTAAGCGTTTTAGCAGGATTATTGGTGTTTTTTGACGGTTTTTCACTGTTTTTAAGCGTTTTAGCAGGGTTATTGGTGTTTTTTGACGGTTTTACACTGTTTTTAATCGTTTTAGCAGGGTTATTGGTGTTTTTTGACGGTTTTTCACTGTTTTTAAGCGTTTTAGCAGGGTTATTGGTGTTTTTTGACTGTTTTTCACTGTTTTTAAGCGTTTTAGCAGGGTTATTGGTGTTTTTTGACGGTTTTTCACTGTTTTTAAGCGTTTTAGCAGGGTTATTGGTGTTTTTTGACGGTTTTTCACTGTTATTAAGCGTTTTAGCAGGGTTATTGGTGTTTTTTGACGGTTTTTCACTGTTTTTAAGCGTTTTAGCAGAGTTATTGGTGTTTTTTGACTGTTTTTCACGGTTTTTAAGCGTTTTAGCAGGGTAATTGGTGTTTTTTGACGGTTTTTCACTGTTTTTAAGCGTTTTAGCAGGGTTATTGGTGTTTTTTGACTGTTTTTCACTGTTTTTGAGCGTTTTAGCAGGGTTATTGGTGTTTTTTGACGGTTTTTCACTGTTTTTGAGCGTTTCAGCAGGGTTATTGGTGTTTTTAGACGGTTTTTCACTGTTTTTAAGCGTTTTAGCAGGGTTATTGGTGTTTTTTGACGGTTTTTCACTGTTTTTAAGCGTTTTAGCAGGGTTATTGGTGTTTTTTGACGGTTTTTCACTGTTTTTAAGCGTTTTAGCAGGGTTATTGGTGTTTTTTGACGGTTTTTCACTGTTTTTAAGCGTTTTAGCAGGGTTATTGGTGTTTTTTGACGGTTTTTCACTGTTTTTAAGCGTTTTAGCAGGGTTATTGGTGTTTTTTGACGGTTTTTCACTGTTTTTAGGCGTTTTAGCAGGGTTATTGGTGTTTTTTGACGGTTTTTCACTGTTTTTAAGCGTTTTAGCAGGGTTATTGGTGTTTTTCGACTGTTTTTCACTGTTTTAAGCGTTTTAGCAGGGTTATTGGTGTTTTTTGACGGTTTTTCACTGTTTTTAAGCGTTTTAGCAGGGTTATTGGTGTTTTTTGACGGTTTTTCACTGTTTTTAGGCGTTTTAGCAGGGTTATTGGTGTTTTTTGACGGTTTTTCACTCTTTTTAAGCGTTTTAGCAGGGTTATTGGTGTTTTTTGACGGTTTTTCACTGTTTTTAAGCGTTTCAGCAGGGTTATTGGTGTTTTTTGACGGTTTTTCACTGTTTTTAAGCGTTTTAGCACGGTTATTGGTGTTTTTTGACGGTTTTTCACTGTTTTTAAGCGTTTTAGCAGGGTTATTGGTGTTTTTTGACGGTTTTTCACTGTTTTTAAGCGTTTTAGCAGGGTTATTGGTGTTTTTTGACTGTTTTTCACTGTTTTTGAGCGTTTTAGCAGGGTTAATGGTGTTTTTTGACGGTTTTTCACTGTTTTTGAGCGTTTCAGCAGGGTTATTGGTGTTTTTAGACGGTTTTTCACTGTTTTTAAGCGTTTTAGCAGGGTTATTGGTGTTTTTGACGGCTTTTCACTGTTTTTAAGCGTTTTAGCAGGGTTATTGGTGTTTTTGACGGTTTTCACTGTTTTTAAGCGTTTTAGCAGGGTTATTGTGTTTTTTGACGGTTTTTCACTGTTTTTAAGCGTTTAGCAGGGTTATTGGTGTTTTTTGACGGTTTTTCACTGTTTTTAGGCGTTTTAGCAGGGTTATTGGTGTTTTTTGACGGTTTTTCACTGTTTTTAAGCGTTTTAGCAGGGTTATTGGTGTTTTTTGACGGTTTTTCACTGTTTTTAAGCGTTTTAGCAGGGTTATTGGTGTTTTTTGACGGGTTTTCACTGCTTTTAAGCGTTTTAGCAGGGTTATTGGTGTTTTTTGACGGTTTTTCACTGTTTTTAAGCGTTTTAACAGGGTTATTGGTGTTTTTTTGACGGTTTTTCACTGTTTTTAAGCGTTTTAGCAGGGTTATTGGTGTTTTAGACGGTTTTTCACTGTTTTTTTTAAGCGTTTCAGCAGGGTTATTGGTGTTTTTTGACAGTTTTTCACTGTTTTTAAGCGTTTTAGCAGGGTTATTGGTGTTTTTTGACGGTTTTTCACTGTTTTTAAGCGTTTTAGCATGGTTATTGGTGTTTTTTGACGGTTTTTCACTGTTGTTAAGCGTTTTAGCAGGGTTATTGGTGTTTTTTAACGGTTTTTCACCGTTTTTAAGCGTTTTAGCAGGGTTATTGGTGTTTTTTGACGGTTTTCCACTGTTTTTTAGCATTTTAGCAGGGTTATTGGTGTTTTTTGACGGTTTTTCACTGTTTTTAAGCGTTTTAGCAAGGTTATTGGTGTTTTTTGACGGTTTTTCACTGTTTTTAAGCGTTTTAGCAGGGTTATTGGTGTTTTTGACGGTTTTTCACTGTTTTTAAGCGTTTTAGCAGGGTTATTGGTGTTTTTCGACGGTTTTTCACTGTTTGTAAGCTTTTTAGCAGGGTTATTGGTGTTTTTTGACGGTTTTTCACTGTTTTTAAGCGTTTTAGCAGGGTTATTGGTGTTTTTTGACGGTTTTTCACTGTTATTAAGCGTTTTAGCAGGGTTATTGGTGTTTTTGACGGTTTTTCACTGTTATTAAGCGTTTTAGCAGGGTTATTGGTGTTTTTTGACGGTTTTTCACCGTTTTAAGCGTTTTAGCAGGGTTATTGGTGTTTTTTGACGGTTTTTCACTGTTTTTAGCGTTTTAGCAGGGTTATTGGTGTTTTTTGACGGTTTTCACTGTTTTCAAGCGTTTTAGCAGGGTTATTGGTGTTTTTTGACGGTTTTTCACTGTTTTTAAGCGTTTTAGCAGGGTTATTGGTGTTTTTGACGGTTTTCACTGTTTTTAAGCGTTTTAGCAGGGTTATTGGTGTTTTTTGACGGTTTTTCACTGTTTTTAAGCGTTTTAGCAGGGTTATTGGTGTTTTTTGACTGTTTTTCACTGTTTTTGAGCGTTTTAGCAGGGTTATTGGTGTTTTTTTGACGGTTTTTCACTGTTTTTGAGCGTTTCAGCAGGGTTATTGGGGTTTTTAGACGGTTTTTCACTGTTTTTAAGCGTTTTAGCAGGGTTATTGGTGTTTTTTGACGGTTTTTCACTGTTTTTAAGCGTTTTAGCAGGGTTATTGGTGTTTTTTCACTGTTTTTAAGCGTTTAGCAGGGTTATTGGTGTTTTTTGACGGTTTTTCACTATTTTTAAGCGTTTTAGCAGGGTTATTGGTGTTTTTTGACGGTTTTTCACTGTTTTTAGGCGTTTTAGCAGGGTTATTGGTGTTTTTTGACGGTTTTTCACTATTTTTAAGCGTTTTAGCAGGGTTATTGGTGTTTTTGACTGTTTTTCACTGTTTTTAAGCGTTTTAGCAGGGTAATTGGTGTTTTTTGACGGTTTTTCACTGTTTTTAAGCGTTTTAGCAGGGTTATTGGTGTTTTTTGACTGTTTTTCACTGTTTTGAGCGTTTTAGCAGGGTTATTGGTGTTTTTTGACGGTTTTTCACTGTTTTTGAGCGTTTCAGCAGGGTTATTGGTGTTTTTAGACGGTTTTTCACTGTTTTTAAGCGTTTTAGCAGGGTTATTGGTGTTTTTTGACGGTTTTTCACTGTTTTTAAGCGTTTTAGCAGGGTTATTGGTGTTTTTTGACGGTTTTTCACTGTTTTTAAGCGTTTTAGCAGGGTTATTGGTGTTTTTTGACGGTTTTTCACTGTTTTTAAGCGTTTTAGCAGGGTTATTGGTGTTTTTTGACGGTTTTTCACTGTTTTAAGCGTTTTAGCAGGGTTATTGGTGTTTTTTGACGGTTTTTCACTGTTTTTAGGCGTTTTAGCAGGGTTATTGGTGTTTTTTGACGGTTTTCACTGTTTTTAAGCGTTTTAGCAGGGTTATTGGTGTTTTTCGACTGTTTTTCACTGTTTTTAAGCGTTTTAGCAGGGTTATTGGTGTTTTTGACGGTTTTTCACTGTTTTTAAGCGTTTTAGCAGGGTTATTGGTGTTTTTTGACGGTTTTTCACTGTTTTTAGGCGTTTTAGCAGGGTTATTGGTGTTTTTTGACGGTTTTTCACTCTTTTTAAGCGTTTTAGCAGGGTTATTGGTGTTTTTGACGGTTTTTCACTGTTTTTAAGCGTTTCAGCAGGGTTATTGGTGTTTTTTGACGGTTTTTCACTGTTTTTAAGCGTTTTAGCACGGTTATTGGTGTTTTTTGACGGTTTTTCACTGTTTTTAAGCGTTTTAGCAGGGTTATTGGTGTTTTTTGACGGTTTTTCACTGTTTTTAAGCGTTTTTAGCAGGGTTATTGGTGTTTTTTGACTGTTTTTCACTGTTTTTGAGCGTTTTAGCAGGGTTAATGGGTTTTTTGACGGTTTTTCACTGTTTTTGAGCGTTTCAGCAGGGTTATTGGTGTTTTTAGACGGTTTTTCACTGTTTTTAAGCGTTTTAGCAGGGTTATTGGTGTTTTTTGACGGCTTTTCACTGTTTTTAAGCGTTTTAGCAGGGTTATTGGTGTTTTTTGACGGTTTTTCACTGTTTTTAAGCGTTTTAGCAGGGTTATTGGTGTTTTTTGACGGTTTTTCACTGTTTTTAAGCGTTTTAGCAGGGTTATTGGTGTTTTTTGACGGTTTTTCACTGTTTTTAGGCGTTTTAGCAGGGTTATTGGTGTTTTTTGACGGTTTTTCACTGTTTTTAAGCGTTTTAGCAGGGTTATTGGTGTTTTTTGACGGTTTTTCACTGTTTTTAAGCGTTTTAGCAGGGTTATTGGTGTTTTTTGACGGGTTTTCACTGCTTTTAAGCGTTTTAGCAGGGTTATTGGTGTTTTTTGACGGTTTTTCACTGTTTTTAAGCGTTTTAGCAGGGTTATTGGTGTTTTTTGACTGTTTTTCACTGTTTTTGAGCGTTTTAACAGGGTTATTGGTGTTTTTTTGACGGTTTTTCACTGTTTTTAGGCGTTTTAGCAGGGTTATTGGTGTTTTTAGACGGTTTTTCACCGTTTTTTTTAAGCGTTTCAGCAGGGTTATTGGTGTTTTTTGACAGTTTTTCACTGTTTTTAAGCGTTTTAGCAGGGTTATTGGTGTTTTTTGACGGTTTTTCACTGTTTTTAAGCGTTTTAGCATGGTTATTGGTGTTTTTTGACGGTTTTTCACTGTTGTTAAGCGTTTTAGCAGGGTTATTGGTGTTTTTTGACGGTTTTTCACCGTTTTTAAGCGTTTTAGCAGGGTTATTGGTGTTTTTTGACGGTTTTCCACTGTTTTTTAGCATTTTAGCAGGGTTATTGGTGTTTTTTGACGGTTTTTCACTGTTTTTAAGCGTTTTAGCAAGGTTATTGGTGTTTTTTGACGGTTTTTCACTGTTTTTAAGCGTTTTAGCAGGGTTATTGGTGTTTTTTGACGGTTTTTCACTGTTTTTAAGCGTTTTAGCAGGGTTATTGGTGTTTTTCGACGGTTTTTCACTGTTTGTAAGCGTTTTAGCAGGGTTATTGGTGTTTTTTGACGGTTTTTCACTGTTTTTAAGCGTTTTAGCAGGGTTATTGGTGTTTTTTGACGGTTTTTCACTGTTTTTAAGCGTTTTAGCAGTGTTATTTGTGTTTTTTGACGGGTTTTCACTGTTTTTAAGCGTTTTAGCAGGGTTATTGGTGTTTTTTGACGGTTTTTCACTGTTTTTAAGCGTTTTAGCAGGGTTATTGGTGTTTTTTGACGGTTTTACACTGTTTTTAAGCGTTTTAGCAGGGTTATTGGTGTTTTTTGACGGTTTTTCACTGTTTTTAAGCGTTTTAGCAGGGTTATTGGTGTTTTTTGACTGTTTTTCACTGTTTTTAAGCGTTTTAGCAGGGTTATTGGTGTTTTTTGACGGTTTTTCACTGTTTTTAAGCGTTTTAGCAGGGTTATTGGTGTTTTTTGACGGTTTTTCACTGTTATTAAGCGTTTTAGCAGGGTTATTGGTGTTTTTTGACGGTTTTTCACCGTTTTTAAGCGTTTTAGCAGGGTTATTGGTGTTTTTTGACGGTTTTTCACTTTTTTAGCGTTTTAGCAGGGTTATTGGTGTTTTTTGACGGTTTTTCACTGTTTTCAAGCGTTTTAGCAGGGTTATTGGTGTTTTTTGACGGTTTTTCACTGTTTTTAAGCGTTTTAGCAGGGTTATTGGTGTTTTTTGACGGTTTTTCACTGTTTTTAAGCGTTTTAGCAGGGTTATTGGTGTTTTTTGACGGTTTTTCACTGTTTTTAAGCGTTTTAGCAGGGTTATTGGTGTTTTTTGACTGTTTTTCACTGTTTTTGAGCGTTTTAGCAGGGTTATTGGTGTTTTTTGACGGTTTTTCACTGTTTTTGAGCGTTTCAGCAGGGTTATTGGGGTTTTTAGACGGTTTTTCACTGTTTTTAAGCGTTTTAGCAGGGTTATTGGTGTTTTTTGACGGTTTTTCACTGTTTTTAAGCGTTTTAGCAGGGTTATTGGTGTTTTTTCACTGTTTTTAAGCGTTTTAGCAGGGTTATTGGTGTTTTTTGACGGTTTTTCACTGTTTTTAAGCGTTTTAGCAGGGTGATTGGTGTTTTTTGACGGCTTTTCACTGTTTTTAAGCGTTTTAGCAGGGTTATTGGTGTTTTTTGACGGTTTTTCACTGTTTTTAAGCGTTTTAGCAGGGTTATTGGTGTTTTTTGACGTTTTTTCACTGTTTTTAAGCGTTTTAGCAGGGTTATTGGTGTTTTTTGACGGTTTTTCACTGTTTTTAGGCGTTTTAGCAGGGTTATTGGTGTTTTTTGACGGTTTTTCACTATTTTTAAGCGTTTTAGCAGGGTTATTGGTGTTTTTTGACGGTTTTTCACTGTTTTTAGGCGTTTTAGCAGGGTTATTGGTGTTTTTTGACGGTTTTTCACTGTTTTTTTAAGCGTTTTAGCAGGGTTATTGGTGTTTTTTGACGGTTTTTCACTGTTTTTAAGCGTTTTAGCAGGGTTATTGGTGTTTTTTGACGGGTTTTCACTGTTTTTAAGCGTTTTAGCAGGGTTATTGGTGTTTTTTGACGGTTTTTCACTGTTTTTGGGCGTTTTAGCAGGGTTATTGGTGTTTTTTGACGGTTTTACACTGTTTTTAAGCGTTTTAGCAGGGTTATTGGTGTTTTTTGACGGTTTTTCACTGTTTTTAAGCGTTTTAGCAGGGTTATTGGTGTTTTTTGACTGTTTTTCACTGTTTTTAAGCATTTTAGCAGGGTTATTAGTGTTTTTTGACGGCTTTTCACTGTTTTTAAGCGTTTTAGCAGGGTTGTTGGTGTTTTTTGACAGTTTTTCACTGTTTTTAAGCGTTTTAGCAGGGTTATTGGTGTTTTTTGACGGTTTTTCACTGTTTTTGGGCGTTTTAGCAGGGTTATTGGTGTTTTTTGACGGTTTTACACTGTTTTTAAGCGTTTTAGCAGGGTTATTGGTGTTTTTTGACGGTTTTTCACTGTTTTTAAGCGTTTTAGCAGGGTTATTGGTGTTTTTTGACTGTTTTTCACTGTTTTTAAGCATTTTAGCAGGGTTATTAGTGTTTTTTGACGGCTTTTCACTGTTTTTAAGCGTTTTAGCAGGGTTGTTGGTGTTTTTTGACAGTTTTTCACTGTTTTTAAGCGTTTTAGCAGGGTTATTGGTGTTTTTTGACGGTTTTTCACTGTTTTTAAGCGTTTTAGCAGGGTTATTGGTGTTTTTTGACGGTTTTTCACTGTTTTTAAGCGTTTTAGCAGGGTTATTGGTGTTTTTTGACGGCTTTTCACTGTTTTTAAGCGTTTTAGCAGGGTTATTGGTGTTTTTTGACGGTTTTTCACTGTTTTTAAGCGTTTTAGCAGGGTTATTGGTGTTTTTTGACGGTTTTTCACTGTTTTTAAGCGTTTTAGCAGGGTTATTGGTGTTTTTTGACGGTTTTTCACTGTTTTTAAGCGTTTTAGCAGGGTTATTGGTGTTTTTTGACGGTTTTTCACTGTTTTTAGGCGTTTTAGCAGGGTTATTGGTGTTTTTTGACGGTTTTTCACTATTTTTAAGCGTTTTAGCAGGGTTATTGGTGTTTTTTGACGGTTTTTCACTGTTTTTAAGCGTTTTAGCAGGGTTATTGGTGTTTTTTGACGGTTTTTCACTGTTTTTAAGCGTTTTAGCAGGGTTATTGGTGTTTTTTGACGGTTTTTCACTGTTTTTAAGCGTTTTAGCAGGGTTATTGGTGTTTTTTGACGGTTTTTCACTGTTTTTAAGCGTTTTAGCAGGGTTATTGGTGTTTTTTGACTGTTTTTCACTGTTTTTGAGCGTTTTAGCAAGGTTATTGGTGTTTTTTGACGGTTTTTCACTGTTTTTAAGCGTTTTAGCAGGGTTATTGGTGTTTTTTGACGGTTTTTCACTGTTTTTAAGCGTTTTAGCAGGGTTATTGGTGTTTTTTGACTGTTTTTCACTGTTTTTAAGCGTTTTAGCAGGGTTATTGGTGTTTTTTGACGGTTTTTCACTGTTTTTAAGCGTTTTAGCAGGGTTATTGGTGTTTTTTGACGGTTTTTCACTGTTATCAAGCGTTTTAGCAGGGTTATTGGTGTTTTTTGACGGTTTTTCACCGTTTTTAAGCGTTTTAGCAGGGTTATTGGTGTTTTTTGACGGTTTTTCACTGTTTTTTAGCGTTTTAGCAGGGTTATTGGTGTTTTTTGACGGTTTTTCACTGTTTTTAAGCGTTTTAGCAGGGTTATTGGTGTTTTTTGACGGTTTTTCACTGTTTTTAAGCGTTTTAGCAGGGTTATTGGTGTTTTTTGACGGTTTTTCACTGTTTTTAAGCGTTTTAGCAGGGTTATTGGTGTTTTTTGACGGTTTTTCACTGTTTTTGAGCGTTTTAGCAGGGTTATTGGTGTTTTTTGACGGTTTTTCACTGTTTTTGAGCGTTTCAGCAGGGTTATTGGGGTTTTTAGACGGTTTTTCACTGTTTTTAAGCGTTTTAGCTGGGTTATTGGTGTTTTTTGACGGTTTTTCACTGTTTTTAAGCGTTTTAGCAGGGTTATTGGTGTTTTTTGACGGTTTTTCACTGTTTTTAAGCGTTTTAGCAGGGTTATTGGTGTTTTTTGACGGTTTTTCACTGTTATTAAGCGTTTTAGCAGGGTTATTGGTGTTTTTTGACGGTTTTTCACCGTTTTTAAGCGTTTTAGCAGGGTTATTGGTGTTTTTTGACGGTTTTTCACTGTTTTTTAGCGTTTTAGCAGGGTTATTGGTGTTTTTTGACGGTTTTTCACTGTTTTTAAGCGTTTTAGCAGGGTTATTGGTGTTTTTTGACGGTTTTTCACTGTTTTTAAGCGTTTTAGCAGGGTTATTGGTGTTTTTTGACGGTTTTTCACTGTTTTTAAGCGTTTTAGCAGGGTTATTGGTGTTTTTTGACGGTTTTTCACTGTTTTTAAGCGTTTTAGCAGGGTTATTGGTGTTTTTTGACTGTTTTTCACTGTTTTTGAGCGTTTTAGCAGGGTTATTGGTGTTTTTTGACGGTTTTTCACTGTTTTTGAGCGTTTCAGCAGGGTTATTGGGGTTTTTAGACGGTTTTTCATTGTTTTTAAGCGTTTTAGCAGGGTTATTGGTGTTTTTTGACGGTTTTTCACTGTTTTTAAGCGTTTTAGCAGGGTTATTGGTGTTTTTTGACGGTTTTTCACTGTTTTTAGGCGTTTTAGCAGGGTTATTGGTGTTTTTTGACGGTTTTTCACTGTTTTTAAGCGTTTTAGCAGGGTTATTGGTGTTTTTTGACGGTTTTTCACTGTTTTTAAGCGTTTTAGCAGGGTTATTGGTGTTTTTTGACGGTTTTTCACTGTTTTTAAGCGTTTTAGCAGAGTTATTGGTGTTTTTTGACGGTTTTTCACTGTTTTTAGGCGTTTTAGCAGGGTTATTGGTGTTTTTTGACGGTTTTTCACTGTTTTTAGGCGTTTTAGCAGGGTTATTGGTGTTTTTCGACTGTTTTTCACTGTTTTTAAGCGTTTTAGCAGGGTTATTGGTGTTTTTTGACAGTTTTTCACTGTTTTTAAGCGTTTTAGCAGGGTTATTGGTGTTTTTTGACGGTTTTTCACTGTTTTTAAGCGTTTTAGCAGGGTTATTGGTGTTTTTTGACGGTTTTTCACTGTTTTTAAGCGTTTTAGCAGGGTTATTGGTGTTTTTTGACGGTTTTTCACTGTTTCTATGCGTTTTAGCAGGGTTATTGGTGTTTTTTGACGGGTTTTCACTATTTTTAAGCGTTTTAGCAGGGTTATTGGTGTTTTTTGACGGTTTTTCACTGTTTTTAAGCGTTTTAGCAGGGTTATTGGTGTTTTTTGACGGTTTTTCACTGTTTTTAGGCGTTTTAGCAGGGTTATTGGTGTTTTTTGACGGTTTTTCACTGTTTTTAAGCGTTTTAGCAGGGTTATTGGTGTTTTTTGACGGTTTTTCACTGTTTTTAAGCGTTTTAGCAGGGTTATTGGTGTTTTTTGACTGTTTTTCACTGTTTTTGAGCGTTTTAGCAGGGTTATTGGTGTTTTTTGACGGTTTTTCACTGTTTTTGAGCGTTTCAGCAGGGATATTGGTGTTTTTAGACGGTTTTTCACTGTTTTTAAGCGTTTTAGCAGGGTTATTGGTGTTTTTTGACGGCTTTTCACTGTTTTTAAGCGTTTTAGCAGGGTTATTGGTGTTTTTTGACGGTTTTTCACTGTTTTTAAGCGTTTCAGCAGGGTTATTGGTGTTTTTTGACGGTTTTTCACTGTTTTTAAGCGTTTTAGCAGGGTTATTGGTGTTTTTTGACGGGTTTTCACTGTTTTTAAGCGTTTTAGCAGGGTTATTGGTGTTTTTTTACGGTTTTTCACTGTTTTTAGGCGTTTTAGCAGGGATATTGGTGTTTTTTGACGGTTTTTCACTGTTTTTAAGCGTTTTAGCAGGGTTATTGGTGTTTTTTGACGGCTTTTCACTGTTTTTAAGCGTTTTAGCAGGGTTATTGGTGTTTTTTGACGGTTTTTCACTGTTTTTAAGCGTTTTAGCAGGGTTATTGGTGTTTTTTGACGGTTTTTCACTGTTTTTAAGCGTTTTAGCAGGGTTATTGGTGTTTTTTGACGGTTTTTCACTGTTTTTAAGCGTTTTAGCAGGGTTATTGGTGTTTTTTGACGGCTTTTCACTGTTTTTAAGCGTTTTAGCAGGGTTATTGGTGTTTTTTGACGGTTTTTCACTGTTTTTAAGCGTTTTAGCAGGGTTATTGGTGTTTTTTGACGGTTTTTCACTGTTTTTAAGCGTTTTAGCAGGGTTATTGGTGTTTTTTGACGGTTTTTTACTGTTTTTAGGCGTTTTAGCAGGGTTATTGGTGTTTTTTGACGGTTTTTCACTATTTTTAAGCGTTTTAGCAGGGTTATTGGTGTTTTTTGACGGTTTTTCACTGTTTTTAAGCGTTTTAGCAGGGTTATTGGTGTTTTTTGACGGTTTTTCACTGTTTTTAAGCGTTTTAGCAGGGTTATTGGTGTTTTTTGACGGTTTTTCACTGTTTTTAAGCGTTTTAGCAGGGTTATTGGTGTTTTTTGACGGTTTTTCACTGTTTTTGAGCGTTTTAGCAGGGTTATTGGTGTTTTTTGACGTTTTAGCAGGGTTATTGGTGTTTTTTGACTGTTTTTCACTGTTTTTGAGCGTTTTAGCAGGGTTATTGGTGTTTTTTGACGGTTTTTCACTGTTTTTAAGCGTTTCAGCAGGGTTATTGGTGTTTTTAGACGGTTTTTCACTGTTTTTAAGCGTTTTAGCAGGGTTATTGGTGTTTTTTGACGGTTTTTCACTGTTTTTAAGCGTTTTAGCAGGGTTATTGGTGTTTTTTGACGGTTCTTCACTGTTTTTAAGCGTTTTAGCAGGGTTATTGGTGTTTTTTGACGGTTTTTCACTGTTTTTAAGCGTTTTAGCAGGGTTATTGGTGTTTTTTGACGGTTTTTCACTGTTTTTAAGCGTTTTAGCAGGGTTATTGGTGTTTTTTGACGGTTTTTCACTGTTTTTAAGCGTTTTAGCAGAGTTATTGGTGTTTTTTGACGGTTTTTCACTGTTTTTAGGCGTTTTAGCAGGGTTATTGGTGTTTTTTGACGGTTTTTCACTGTTTTTAAGCGTTTTAGCAGGGTTATTGGTGTTTTTCGACTGTTTTTCACTGTTTTTAAGCGTTTTAGCAGGGTTATTGGTGTTTTTTGACAGTTTTTCACTGTTTTTAAGCGTTTTAGCAGGGTTATTGGTGTTTTTTGACGGTTTTTCACTGTTTTTAAGCGTTTTAGCAGGGTTATTGGTGTTTTTTGACGGTTTTTCACTGTTTTTAAGCGTTTTAGCAGGGTTATTGGTGTTTTTTGACGGTTTTTCACTGTTTCTATGCGTTTTAGCAGGGTTATTGGTGTTTTTTGACGGGTTTTCACTATTTTTAAGCGTTTTAGCAGGGTTATTGGTGTTTTTTGACGGTTTTTCACTGTTTTTAAGCGTTTTAGCAGGGTTATTGGTGTTTTTTGACGGTTTTTCACTGTTTTTAAGCGTTTTAGCAGGGTTATTGGTGTTTTTTGACGGTTTTTCACTGTTTTTAAGCGTTTTAGCAGGGTTATTGGTGTTTTTTGACGGTTTTTCACTGTTTTTAAGCGTTTTAGCAGGGTTATTGGTGTTTTTTGACTGTTTTTCACTGTTTTTGAGCGTTTTAGCAGGGTTATTGGTGTTTTTTGACGGTTTTTCACTGTTTTTGAGCGTTTCAGCAGGGATATTGGTGTTTTTAGACGGTTTTTCACTGTTTTTAAGCGTTTTAGCAGGGTTATTGGTGTTTTTTGACGGCTTTTCACTGTTTTTAAGCGTTTTAGCAGGGTTATTGGTGTTTTTTGACGGTTTTTCACTGTTTTTAAGCGTTTTAGCAGGGTTATTGGTGTTTTTTGACGGTTTTTCACTGTTTGTAAGCGTTTTAGCAGGGTTATTGGTGTTTTTTGACGGTTTTTCACTGTTTGTAAGCGTTTTAGCAGGGTTATTGGTGTTTTTTGACGGTTTTTCACTGTTTTTAAGCGTTTTAGCAGGGTTATTGGTGTTTTTTGACGGTTTTTCACTGTTTTTAAGCGTTTTACCAGGGTTATTGGTGTTTTTTGACGGTTTTTCACTGTTTTTAAGCGTTTCAGCAGGGTTATTGGTGTTTTTTGACGGGTTTTCACTATTTTTAAGCGTTTTAGCAGGGTTATTGGTGTTTTTTGACGGTTTTTCACTGTTTTTAGGCGTTTTAGCAGGGTTATTGGTGTTTTTTGACGGTTTTTCACTGTTTTTAAGCGTTTTAGCAGGGTTATTGGTGTTTTTCGACTGTTTTTCACTGTTTTTAAGCGTTTTAGCAGGGTTATTGGTGTTTTTTGACAGTTTTTCACTGTTTTTAAGCGTTTTAGCAGGGTTATTGGTGTTTTTTGACGGTTTTTCACTGTTTTTAAGCGTTTTAGCAGGGTTATTGGTGTTTTTTGACGGTTTTTCACTGTTTTTAAGCGTTTTAGCAGGGTTATTGGTGTTTTTTGACGGTTTTTCACTGTTTCTATGCGTTTTAGCAGGGTTATTGGTGTTTTTTGACGGGTTTTCACTATTTTTAAGCGTTTTAGCAGGGTTATTGGTGTTTTTTGACGGTTTTTCACTGTTTTTAAGCGTTTTAGCAGGGTTATTGGTGTTTTTTGACGGTTTTTCACTGTTTTTAGGCGTTTTAGCAGGGTTATTGGTGTTTTTTGACGGTTTTTCACTGTTTTTAAGCGTTTTAGCAGGGTTATTGGTGTTTTTTGACGGTTTTTCACTGTTTTTAAGCGTTTTAGCAGGGTTATTGGTGTTTTTTGACTGTTTTTCACTGTTTTTGAGCGTTTTAGCAGGGTTATTGGTGTTTTTTGACGGTTTTTCACTGTTTTTGAGCGTTTCAGCAGGGATATTGGTGTTTTTAGACGGTTTTTCACTGTTTTTAAGCGTTTTAGCAGGGTTATTGGTGTTTTTTGACGGCTTTTCACTGTTTTTAAGCGTTTTAGCAGGGTTATTGGTGTTTTTTGACGGTTTTTCACTGTTTTTAAGCGTTTCAGCAGGGTTATTGGTGTTTTTTGACGGTTTTTCACTGTTTTTAAGCGTTTTAGCAGGGTTATTGGTGTTTTTTGACGGGTTTTCACTGTTTTTAAGCGTTTTAGCAGGGTTATTGGTGTTTTTTTACGGTTTTTCACTGTTTTTAGGCGTTTTAGCAGGGATATTGGTGTTTTTTGACGGTTTTTCACTGTTTTTAAGCGTTTTAGCAGGGTTATTGGTGTTTTTTGACGGCTTTTCACTGTTTTTAAGCGTTTTAGCAGGGTTATTGGTGTTTTTTGACGGTTTTTCACTGTTTTTAAGCGTTTTAGCAGGGTTATTGGTGTTTTTTGACGGTTTTTCACTGTTTTTAAGCGTTTTAGCAGGGTTATTGGTGTTTTTTGACGGTTTTTCACTGTTTTTAAGCGTTTTAGCAGGGTTATTGGTGTTTTTTGACGGCTTTTCACTGTTTTTAAGCGTTTTAGCAGGGTTATTGGTGTTTTTTGACGGTTTTTCACTGTTTTTAAGCGTTTTAGCAGGGTTATTGGTGTTTTTTGACGGTTTTTCACTGTTTTTAAGCGTTTTAGCAGGGTTATTGGTGTATTTTGACGGTTTTTTACTGTTTTTAGGCGTTTTAGCAGGGTTATTGGTGTTTTTTGACGGTTTTTCACTATTTTTAAGCGTTTTAGCAGGGTTATTGGTGTTTTTTGACGGTTTTTCACTGTTTTTAAGCGTTTTAGCAGGGTTATTGGTGTTTTTTGACGGTTTTTCACTGTTTTTAAGCGTTTTAGCAGGGTTATTGGTGTTTTTTGACGGTTTTTCACTGTTTTTAAGCGTTTTAGCAGGGTTATTTGTTTTTTGACGGTTTTTCACTGTTTTTGAGCGTTTTAGCAGGGTTATTGGTGTTTTTTGACGTTTTAGCAGGGTTATTGGTGTTTTTTGACTGTTTTTCACTGTTTTTGAGCGTTTTAGCAGGGTTATTGGTGTTTTTTGACGGTGTTTCACTGTTTTTAAGCGTTTCAGCAGGGTTATTGGTGTTTTTAGACGGTTTTTCACTGTTTTTAAGCGTTTTAGCAGGGTTATTGGTGTTTTTGACGGTTTTTCACTGTTTTTAAGCGTTTAGCAGGGTTATTGGTGTTTTTTGACGGTTCTTCACTGTTTTTAAGCGTTTTAGCAGGGTTATTGGTGTTTTTTGACGTTTTTCACTGTTTTTAAGCGTTTTAGCAGGGTTATTGGTGTTTTTGACGGTTTTTCACTGTTTTTAAGCGTTTTAGCAGGGTTATTGGTGTTTTTTGACGGTTTTTCACTGTTTTTAAGCGTTTTAGCAGAGTTATTGGTGTTTTTTGACGGTTTTTCACTGTTTTTAGGCGTTTTAGCAGGGTTATTGGTGTTTTTTGACGGTTTTTCACTGTTTTTAAGCGTTTTAGCAGGGTTATTGGTGTTTTTCGACTGTTTTTCACTGTTTTAAGCGTTTTAGCAGGGTTATTGGTGTTTTTTGACAGTTTTTCACTGTTTTTAAGCGTTTTAGCAGGGTTATTGGTGTTTTTTGACGGTTTTTCACTGTTTTTAAGCGTTTTAGCAGGGTTATTGGTGTTTTTTGACGGTTTTTCACTGTTTTTAAGCGTTTTAGCAGGGTTATTGGTGTTTTTTGACGGTTTTTCACTGTTTCTATGCGTTTTAGCAGGGTTATTGGTGTTTTTTGACGGGTTTTCACTATTTTTAAGCGTTTTAGCAGGGTTATTGGTGTTTTTTGACGGTTTTCACTGTTTTTTAAGCGTTTTAGCAGGGTTATTGGTGTTTTTTGACGGTTTTTCACTGTTTTTAAGCGTTTTAGCAGGGTTATTGGTGTTTTTTGACGGTTTTTCACTGTTTTTAAGCGTTTTAGCAGGGTTATTGGTGTTTTTTGACGGTTTTTCACTGTTTTTAAGCGTTTTAGCAGGGTTATTGGTGTTTTTTGACTGTTTTTCACTGTTTTTGAGCGTTTTAGCAGGGTTATTGGTGTTTTTTGACGGTTTTTCACTGTTTTTGAGCGTTTCAGCAGGGATATTGGTGTTTTTAGACGGTTTTTCACTGTTTTTAAGCGTTTTAGCAGGGTTATTGGTGTTTTTTGACGGCTTTTCACTGTTTTTAAGCGTTTTAGCAGGGTTATTGGTGTTTTTTGACGGTTTTTCACTGTTTTTAAGCGTTTTAGCAGGGTTATTGGTGTTTTTTGACGGTTTTTCACTGTTTGTAAGCGTTTTAGCAGGGTTATTGGTGTTTTTTGACGGTTTTTCACTGTTTGTAAGCGTTTTAGCAGGGTTATTGGTGTTTTTTGACGGTTTTTCACTGTTTTTAAGCGTTTTAGCAGGGTTATTGGTGTTTTTTGACGGTTTTTCACTGTTTTAAGCGTTTTACCAGGGTTATTGGTGTTTTTTGACGGCTTTTCACTGTTTTTAAGCGTTTCAGCAGGGTTATTGGTGTTTTTTGACGGGTTTTCACTATTTTTAAGCGTTTTAGCAGGGTTATTGGTGTTTTTTTGACGGTTTTTCACTGTTTTAAGCGTTTTAGCAGGGTTATTGGTGTTTTTTGACGGTTTTTCACTGTTTTTAAGCGTTTTAGCAGGGTTATTGGTGTTTTTTGACGGTTTTTCACTGTTTTTAAGCGTTTTAGCAGGGTTATTGGTGTTTTTTGACGGTTTTTCACTGTTTTTAAGCGTTTTAGCAGGGTTATTGGTGTTTTTTGACTGTTTTTCACTGTTTTTGAGCGTTTTAGCAGGGTTATTGGTGTTTTTTGACGGTTTTTCACTGTTTTTAAGCGTTTTAGCAGGGTTATTGGTGTTTTTTGACGGCTTTCACTGTTTTTAAGCGTTTTAGCAGGGTTATTGGTGTTTTTTGACGGTTTTTCACTGTTTTTAAGCGTTTTAGCAGGGTTATTGGTGTTTTTTGACGGTTTTTCACTGTTGTAAGCGTTTTAGCAGGGTTATTGGTGTTTTTTGACGGTTTTTCACTGTTTGTAAGCGTTTTAGCAGGGTTATTGGTGTTTTTTGACGGTTTTTCACTGTTTTTAAGCGTTTTAGCAGGGTTATTGGTGTTTTTTGACGGTTTTTCACTGTTTTTAAGCGTTTTACCAGGGTTATTGGTGTTTTTGACGGTTTTTCACTGTTTTTAAGCGTTTCAGCAGGGTTATTGGTGTTTTTGACGGTTCTTCACTGTTTTTAAGCGTTTTAGCAGGGTTATTGGTGTTTTTTGACGGTTTTCACTGTTTTAAGCGTTTTAGCAGGGTTATTGGTGTTTTTTGACGGTTTTTCACTGTTTGTAAGCGTTTTAGCAGGGTTATTGGTGTTTTTGACGGTTTTTCACTGTTTTAAGCGTTTTAGCAGGGTTATTGGTGTTTTTTGACGGTTTTTCACTGTTTGTAAGCGTTTTAGCAGGGTTATTGGTGTTTTTGACGGTTTTTCACTGTTTTTAGCGTTTTAGCAGGGTTATTGGTGTTTTTTGACGGTTTTTCACTGTTTTAAGCTTTTTACCAGGGTTATTGGTGTTTTTTGACGGTTTTTCACTGTTTTTAAGCGTTTCAGCAGGGTTATTGGTGTTTTTTGACGGTTCTTCACTGTTTTTAAGCGTTTTAGCAGGGTTATTGGTGTTTTTTGACGGTTTTCACTGTTTTTAAGCGTTTTAGCAGGGTTATTGGTGTTTTTTGACGGTTTTTCACTGTTTTTAAGCGTTTTAGCAGGGTTATTGGTGTTTTTTGACGGTTTTTCACTGTTTTTAAGCGTTTTAGCAGGGTTATTGGTGTTTTTTGACGGTTTTTCACTGTTTTTAAGCGTTTTAGCAGGGTTTCGGTTATGGTGTTTTTTGACGGGTTTTCACTGTTTTTAAGCGTTTTAGCAGGGTTATTGGTGTTTATTTACGGTTTTTCACTGTTTTTAGGCGTTTTAGCAGGGATATTGGTGTTTTTGACGGTTTTTCACTGTTTTTAAGCGTTTTAGCAGGGTTATTGGTGTTTTTTGACGGTTTTTCACTGTTTTTAAGCGTTTTAGCAGGGTTATTGGTGTTTTTTGACGGTTTTCACTGTTTGTAAGCGTTTTAGCAGGGTTATTGGTGTTTTTTGACGGTTTTCACTGTTTTAAGCGTTTTAGCAGGGTTATTGGTGTTTTTTGACGGTTTTTCACTGTTTTTAAGCGTTTTACCAGGGTTATTGGTGTTTTTTGACGGTTTTTCACTGTTTTTAAGCGTTTCAGCAGGGTTATTGGTGTTTTTTGACGGTTCTTCACTGTTTTTAAGCGTTTCAGCAGGGTTATTGGTGTTTTTTGACGGTTTTTCACTGTTTTTAAGCGTTTTAGCAGGGTTATTGGTGTTTTTTGACGGTTTTTCACTGTTTTTAAGCGTTTTAGCAGGGTTATTGGTGTTTTTTGACGGTTTTCACTGTTTTTAAGCGTTTTAGCAGGGTTATTGGTGTTTTTTGACGGTTTTTTACTGTTTTTAGGCGTTTTAGCAGGGTTATTGGTGTTTTTTGACGGTTTTTCACTATTTTTAAGCGTTTTAGCAGGGTTATTGGTGTTTTTTG
>NW_027556518.1:0-3885 GCF_964204865.1 Styela clava
AACCTTTGTATGTTCGTTTGACTGTATCATGATGGATCTTATTAAGGTGACATTTAGGTACAAACCCTATAATATTTTCCTGTGTCATGCAACGTCTAACGCTATATCCCTTATCTTTTAGCATTTGAACCAAGTTCTGTACTCTACCTTCTGTTTTAATCCCTTTTTCATAAACAGCACACTCTTCAAGCATATTCTCTACTTCTTTTGGTATGTCTATTGGTTTTACATTGTTGTTATTATAATAGTAATCATTCTTATCTATCATCATCATATAGCTATATGGCTTAACTTCAATGTCATATTTCGAAGCAATTTTTCATTTTAATTTTCATAATTTCTTGCTAGGATTTTTAAAAACCAATTTGTATTTCCCTTTTTCTTTTCCTCACTTAGAAGTTATTGACAATGTTTTATCTTTGTATTTTAACAACAAAGGATGTTTTTGTACAGTGTCATCGTCATCGAAAACAACGTATTCCTGTGCTGGTTTAATAGCTAATGAATTAAATTGTTGAAACCTTTGTATGTTGTTTCCAGAAGTGAAAGGGTTAACCATATCTACCAAACTAATTTTTTGTGTGTCTACGGCATATTCCTTTTTCCTATTGATAACAAAACGTTCGGAATTATTATTTTCACCAACATACGATAGTGTTCATTGTATTTTATCTAATTCGATTCCGAGCCTTTTGATTTTTTCAACCATATCCATATTGTCTTCAAATAACTTTTTTCGATAACTCTCTTCAAAAGCAAATCCAACGAATTCGTGAGGCAATTCTTTCATTCGATCTTCCTCAAATAATTTCAATCACGACAATCTTTCTTCATATGGGTACAATGATAATTTTTTGTTATTAACCAACAACGCACTTTGTTTTGATGGTTTGTATATTCCTTTTGCCACTATCTTTTTCGTTTCCTTAATTTTATAGCAGTGGTTGTTCACATCTCGACTTAAAAATCAATCTAGTTCTGAAATAGTTACTTCGAAACCACTTTTATCCATTACTTTTTTAGGTACACCTGTCAAATCTTTTTTACTTTGAACGAAAACACCGTCCGTATTAATGTTGATTATTACAGCCTCGGGATCCTGCAATAAAATATTGCTTATTAACAATCAGATTAAAACTCGTCCTTGTCTGCAAATTCAGTTTTGCGTGGCAAATCCAGCCTCGTTGTTCAAAGAGTTCTTTTTGAAAAAATAGGGAAGAAAACCAAACGTCGAATTCAACAATAGTTTCATCGCTTCACGTTTGACCTTGTCCTCTTTTGTTCCGTATTTAAGAACTGTTGTTTGATGTTTTAATTCGCAATATCGGTTAAAACTAGCTTCAGTAAACAATTTAAACAATTTAGACTGCTGTCCAAGTACCAAAATGTTTGGGTAAAGACTTGTGAAATCCATCGAATAAATTTTACCTTCTGTTTCGCTAGCCTTAAAAAACTTTCTAAAAACGACATTGTGAACCCCTCCGTTGTAATTATTTCCGTTATTAAGACAATTCTTGTTGTGCGCTGGTAGGTTTATTGGGTTAAAATCATTTTCTTTAATGTGATTTCAAAACTCAGGATTGTCCTTGCTTATCCCGAAATTCATAATCGTATACGGATCGATCACAATTGTTTCTGGATTGAATTTAAACAAATATGGTAAAACGTATGTAATTTTTTTATTGAAAAGAGCTCAATCCAATTTACGAACAGCCAACAAACTTTGATTTGTCATCAATTGTTTAATGTTTAAATACGGGTGTCTGTCGTGGTTTTTGTATAATTTGTATGTAGCTTCCAAGTCATTTTTCAAATACGCAATACATTTTTCTTTGTTGTTTTTGTAATAATCTCATTCTTCGAATTGTCTCTTATCACCTTTTTCGCCCTTTCAAATATCTTCTCCAAATTCTTTGAAGTATTTATTTTTTAATGACGGTCCAATCGACTTATATAAATCAAATTGGTTATCCGCCAAATCGTAAATCTGTGGTCACTCATAAGCGTAAAGTCATGAATAAAAAGTATTATTTTTCTTGTAAAACTTCGCCACTTGTTTATAACCATTATTAATAATATAACCGTTGTATTCATTTAAGTTATTTCCGTTGTTGAAGTAGGTTATCATTAAAACGTCATATCGAAAGAAATTGAATCCAATTATTTTGTCACAATTTGGCATGTATTTTTTTATACCTGCATCGTGATTACTAAACTCTCGAATCGTAATTTCTTTCGTATCAACGTCCATTTCCCCCACAATAAAATACCATTCTTCAAAATTTTTGCCTTTGTATAATTCTGTATCGATAATTAATTTTTTCATTATTTTATGTTTCCTTCCTTATATTTTTTGCTAATTATAAATCATCACCCGTTAACCATTTTACCTGAAAATTCATTTTCTCTTTTTAATCTTACTTTTTCAACATCGTAAGTATCAAAATCAGTATTCTCAAGTAATTTGTTAAAACGAATTTTTCCTTCATTTTCTCATCTATTATCTTTACAAAAAGACTTGTATTCTTCGTATATTATTTTACCATTTTTTTCCAAGGTTATATCGATAACTTCTTCAAATAAATTGTCCAAAAATTGTTCTAATTTTGGTCTTGTTCTTTTTGCGTACAATTCTTTCATTTCTTTTGTTTGATATATTTTACATTTCGATTTCACAAAATAATAAAATGCGATTGTCATAATCTTTGTCAAACTTTTCTTGTTGTACATAATCGACTCTGGATCATGTCTTGCCTTGTACTTACCAAAATTGTTTTTTAGTTCTATAAAGCAAAAACGTCTTCGTAAAGCCTCTCGCCCATTAATTTCAGAATTGATATGATATACTTCATTAGTCGAAAAAATATAATTTTGAGGAGGAATTACTTTTGAAAAGCTTGTTTTGTATTTTTCTTCGAAAGATTTAACGCAATTTTTGTCTGTAAAATCCTTCAACAATGCTATTCTGCTTTTATTTAATTTGTACTCCTCGTCGAATAAAACAGCAACTCGGTTAATTAGAGTTGTATATATCATTTTATGTCCGGCATCTAGCATTTTGATCGATGCTTCGTTTTGAATGCCGTCTTCGTTTGTTTTTTTTATTAGTCGTAAAAACTCAGATTTACCATTGTTTCCTCCACCATTAATTACTACTATACTTCCCATTTTTGCTCTGTAGAGATTGACCTTAGCTAATATTGTGAATAATGTCTTTGTTAATTCTTCGTCTTTTTTAGCGAAATCCGCAACAAATTCGTATTCTTTATCATTGCGGAAATCAATTTCGTTATTTAAATATTTAGTAAAAAGTTCATAATCGAAAAAAGTCTCATTTGGTATAAATCATGGTTTTTTGTGTTCCTCTGTCATCTCCTCTTTATTTTTTAATATCATGTCAGGTAATTCTCATTCGGTAATTCCGTTGTCGGCAACTCGGTATAATCCTTTGTTGGCGAAAAAAAACCCTTTTCTGTTTTGAATGAATCCTGCCATTTTTTTTTGATATTCAAAACTGCTATCTCTGTCCGTACTAAAATATTGTGGAAAATCTTCTCGAACGTTTTTGATCAAGTTGATATGTCCAATACTTTTTTTTGTGAAAAACTCTAACAAATCAAAATCGTCTCATTTGATTCATTTTTCTTTATAAAATAAATAAAGTCCAATAGAATCAATGTGAAAAATAGGGAGCGTTGCCCTTATATACATACATATAAAGGCAACTTTTCCGTCTTTCAACCCACAATTGTTGAGAAAAAAACTTGGTGGTCAGTCTGGAACCAATAATCGATGTTCACTGTAGTTAAAATTACTATTATTGAATAGCTTTTTGACCACTTTTGTTTTTTCCGATTGTGTATTGGGGATGAGGTCTAGCTCGCG
>NW_027556519.1:0-5000 GCF_964204865.1 Styela clava
AAGAAGCCGAGCCAAAAAAAGTTAAAGTACAAACGTGCAAGCATACTAACCTAACCCTAGGTAAGGCATGTCAGAGCGAAAGACAGTAATTTCGAATGAGCCAAGAAAGAGCGGTGCGGGGCCGGTCGGAGCGCACCCTTTTCTCGGTGGCTGGCGGGCGAGAGAGTGCTGCGTCGCCGGCATCGGCGTCGAAAGAAGCAGAGCCGAAAAAAGTTAAAGTACAAACGTGCAAGCATACTAACCTAACCCTAGGTAAGGCATGTCAGAGCGAAAGACAGTAATTTCGAATGAGCCAAGAAAGAGCGGTGCGGGGCCGGTCGGAGCGCACCCTTTTCTAGGTGGCTGGCGGGCGAGAGAGTGCTGCGTCGCCGGCATCGGCGTCGAAAGAAGCCGAGCCAAAAAAAGTTAAAGTACAAACGTGCAAGCATACTAACCTAACCCTAGGTAAGGCATGTCAGAGCGAAAGACAGTAATTTCGAATGAGCCATGAAAGAGCGGTGCGGGGCCGGTCGGAGCGCACCCTTTTCTCGGTGGCTGGCGGGCGAGAGAGTGCTGCGTCGCCGGCATCGGCGTCGAAAGAAGCCGAGCCAAAAAAGTTAAAGTACAAACGTGCAAGCATACTAACCTAACCCTAGGTAAGGCATGTCAGAGCGAAAGACAGTAATTTCGAATGAGCCATGAAAGAGCGGTGCGGGGCCGGTCGGAGCGCACCCTTTTCTCGGTGGCTGGCGGGCGAGAGAGTGCTGCGTCGCCGGCATCGGCGTCGAAAGAGGCCGAGCCGAAAAAAGTTAATGTACAAACGTGCAAGCATACTAACCTAACCCTAGGTAAGGCATGTCAGAGCGAAAGACAGTAATTTCGAATGAGCCAAGAAAGAGCGGTGCGGGGCCGGTCGGAGCGCACCCTTTTCTCGGTGGCTGGCGGGCGAGAGAGTGCTGCGTCGCCGGCATCGGCGTCGAAAGAAGCCGAGCCGAAAAAAGTTAAAGTACAAACGTGCAAGCATACTAACCTAACCCTAGGTAAGGCATGTCAGAGCGAAAGACAGTAATTTCGAATGAGCCAAGAAAGAGCGGTGCGGGGCCGGTCGGAGCGCACCCTTTTCTAGGTGGCTGGCGGGCGAGAGAGTGCTGCGTCGCCGGCATCGGCGTCGAAAGAAGCCGAGCCAAAAAAAGTTAAAGTACAAACGTGCAAGCATACTAACCTAACCCTAGGTAAGGCATGTCAGAGCGAAAGACAGTAATTTCGAATGAGCCATGAAAGAGCGGTGCGGGGCCGGTCGGAGCGCACCCTTTTCTCGGTGGCTGGGCGGGCGAGAGAGTGCTGCGTCGCCGGCATCGGCGTCGAAAGAAGCCGAGCCGAAAAAAGTTAAAGTACAAACGTGCAAGCATACTAACCTAACCCTAGGTAAGGCATGTCAGAGCGAAAGACAGTAATTTCGAATGAGCCAAGAAAGAGCGGTGCGGGGCCGGTCGGAGCGCACCCTTTTCTAGGTGGCTGGCGGGCGAGAGAGTGCTGCGTCGCCGGCATCGGCGTCGAAAGAAGCCGAGCCAAAAAAAGTTAAAGTACAAACGTGCAAGCATACTAACCTAACCCTAGGTAAGGCATGTCAGAGCGAAAGACAGTAATTTCGAATGAGCCAAGAAAGAGCGGTGCGGGGCCGGTCGGAGCGCACCCTTTTCTAGGTGGCTGGCGGGCGAGAGAGTGCTGCGTCGCCGGCATCGGCGTCGAAAGAAGCCGAGCCAAAAAAAGTTAAAGTACAAACGTGCAAGCATACTAACCTAACCCTAGGTAAGGCATGTCAGAGCGAAAGACAGTAATTTCGAATGAGCCATGAAAGAGCGGTGCGGGGCCGGTCGGAGCGCACCCTTTTCTCGGTGGCTGGCGGGCGAGAGAGTGCTGCGTCGCCGGCATCGGCGTCGAAAGAAGCCGAGCCAAAAAAAGTTAAAGTACAAACGTGCAAGCATACTAACCTAACCCTAGGTAAGGCATGTCAGAGCGAAAGACAGTAATTTCGAATGAGCCATGAAAGAGCGGTGCGGGGCCGGTCGGAGCGCACCCTTTTCTCGGTGGCTGGCGGGCGAGAGAGTGCTGCGTCGCCGGCATCGGCGTCGAAAGAGGCCGAGCCGAAAAAAGTTAATGTACAAACGTGCAAGCATACTAACCTAACCCTAGGTAAGGCATGTCAGAGCGAAAGACAGTAATTTCGAATGAGCCAAGAAAGAGCGGTGCGGGGCCGGTCGGAGCGCACCCTTTTCTCGGTGGCTGGCGGGCGAGAGAGTGCTGCGTCGCCGGCATCGGCGTCGAAAGAAGCCGAGCCGAAAAAAGTTAAAGTACAAACGTGCAAGCATACTAACCTAACCCTAGGTAAGGCATGTCAGAGCGAAAGACAGTAATTTCGAATGAGCCAAGAAAGAGCGGTGCGGGGCCGGTCGGAGCGCACCCTTTTCTAGGTGGCTGGCGGGCGAGAGAGTGCTGCGTCGCCGGCATCGGCGTCGAAAGAAGCCGAGCCAAAAAAAGTTAAAGTACAAACGTGCAAGCATACTAACCTAACCCTAGGTAAGGCATGTCAGAGCGAAAGACAGTAATTTCGAATGAGCCATGAAAGAGCGGTGCGGGGCCGGTCGGAGCGCACCCTTTTCTCGGTGGCTGGCGGGCGAGAGAGTGCTGCGTCGCCGGCATCGGCGTCGAAAGAAGCCGAGCCGAAAAAAGTTAATGTACAAACGTGCAAGCATACTAACCTAACCCTAGGTAAGGCATGTCAGAGCGAAAGACAGTAATTTCGAATGAGCCAAGAAAGAGCGGTGCGGGGCCGGTCGGAGCGCACCCTTTTCTCGGTGGCTGGCGGGCGAGAGAGTGCTGCGTCGCCGGCATCGGCGTCGAAAGAAGCCGAGCCGAAAAAAGTTAATGTACAAACGTGCAAGCATACTAACCTAACCCTAGGTAAGGCATGTCAGAGCGAAAGACAGTAAACTCGAATGAGCCATGAAAGAGCGGTGCGGGGCCGGTCGGAGCGCACCCTTTTCTCGGTGGCTGGCGGGCGAGAGAGTGCTGCGTCGCCGGCATCGGCGTCGAAAGAAGCCGAGCCGAAAAAAGTTAAAGTACAAACGTGCAAGCATACTAACCTAACCCTAGGTAAGGCATGTCAGAGCGAAAGACAGTAATTTCGAATGAGCCAAGAAAGAGCGGTGCGGGGCCGGTCGGAGCGCACCCTTTTCTCGGTGGCTGGCGGGCGAGAGAGTGCTGCGTCGCCGGCATCGGCGTCGAAAGAAGCCGAGCCGAAAAAAGTTAAAGTACAAACGCGATGCTAATGAGCGAGCCGTTGTCTCGACTAATGTGTAGGGGGCGTTCGATCGAGCGTCTGGCTTGAGCGCTTGTCGGCCTAGCAGAACGGTCGCATTGTTATGCCCGGGTTTTAGGCACCGCTGCAGGCGGCCGGCAGAGCTCTTGTTTGTGCGAAACTGAATGGATCGAGCCCGAGAGAGGGCGAGCAAAGAAAAAACGCAAATCGCTCCGCCTGGCACTGCCGGCGAGAGCGTGGACGTCGCGGCCAGCGACTGTCGAAGCCGAGTACGGCCGCAGGCGATCGCCTCGGTCTTAAACGAATGCGACGAGCACGCGCCGGGCGGCCCAGCAAGGGCCGAGCGCAGCTGTCGCAGCTATCTGGTTGATCCTGCCAGTAGTGATATGCTTGTCTCAAAGATTAAGCCATGCAGGTGCAAGTACGAGTTCTCGTAAAGCGAAACTGCGAATGGCTCATTAAATCAGTCTTGGTTTATTTGGTCTCGTAAGCGAAGTGGATAACTGTGGTAATTCTAGAGCTAATACATGCATTAAGCGCCGACTTCGGGAGGCGCGCTTTTATCAGATCAAAACCGACCGGGTTCGTCCTGTGACGTTTGATGACTCTGGATAACCACGCGGATCGTACGGTCTCTGCACCGACGACGTATCATTCAAGTGTCTGCCCTATCAACTGTCGAAGGTACGCTACGTGCCTACCTTTGTGATAACGGGTAACGGGGAATCAGGGTTCGATTCCGGAGAGGGAGCCTGAGAAACGGCTACCACATCCAAGGAAGGCAGCAGGCGCGCAAATTACCCATTCCCGACACGGGGAGGTAGTGACGAAAAATAACAATACAGGACTCTAACGAGGCCCTGTAATTGGAATGAGTACATCCTAAAACTCTTAACGAGTATCCATTGGAGGGCAAGTCTGGTGCCAGCAGCCGCGGTAATTCCAGCTCCAACAGTGTATGCTAAAGTTGTTGCGGTTGAAAAGCTCGTAGTTGGATTTTGGGCGAGCGCCGCCGGTCCGTCGCAAGGCGTGTCACTGGTTGCGTTCGCCTCACCTTCGGTTCTCCGTCGGTGCTCTTGACTGAGTGTCGGCGGTGGCCGATAAGTTTACTTTGAAAAAATTAGAGTGTTCAAAGCAGGCTGTTCGCCTGCATAGTGTTGCATGGAATAATGGAATAGGACCTCGGTTCTATTTTGTTGGTTTTCGGAGCACGAGGTAATGATTAAGAGGGACAGACGGGGGCGTCCGTACTCTGCCGTTAGAGGTGAAATTCTTGGATCGGCGGAAGACGAACTACTGCGAAAGCATTCGCCAAGAATGTTTTCTTTAATCAAGAGCGAAAGTCAGAGGTTCGAAGACGATCAGATACCGTCCTAGTTCTGACTATAAACGATGCCAACTAGCGATCGGGAGGCGTTACCATGACGACCTTTCCGGCAGCTTCCGGGAAACCAAAGTCTTTGGGTTCCGGGGGAAGTATGGTTGCAAAGCTGAAACTTAAAGGAATTGACGGAAGGGCACCACCAGGAGTGGAGCCTGCGGCTTAATTTGACTCAACACGGGGAAACTCACCCGGCCCGGACACAGGTAGGATTGACAGATTGAGAGCTCTTTCTTGATTCTGTGGGTGGTGGTGCATGGCCGTTCTTAGTTGGTGGAGCGATTTGTCTGGTTAATTCCGATAACGAACGAGACTCTGGCA
>NW_027556519.1:12500-20000 GCF_964204865.1 Styela clava
TAATTTCGAATGAGCCAAGAAAGAGCGGTGCGGGGCCGGTCGGAGCGCACCCTTTTCTAGGTGGCTGGCGGGCGAGAGAGTGCTGCGTCGCCGGCATCGGCGTCGAAAGAAGCCGAGCCAAAAAAAGTTAAAGTACAAACGTGCAAGCATACTAACCTAACCCTAGGTAAGGCATGTCAGAGCGAAAGACAGTAATTTCGAATGAGCCATGAAAGAGCGGTGCGGGGCCGGTCGGAGCGCACCCTTTTCTCGGTGGCTGGCGGGCGAGAGAGTGCTGCGTCGCCGGCATCGGCGTCGAAAGAAGCCGAGCCGAAAAAAGTTAAAGTACAAACGTGCAAGCATACTAACCTAACCCTAGGTAAGGCATGTCAGAGCGAAAGACAGTAATTTCGAATGAGCCAAGAAAGAGCGGTGCGGGGCCGGTCGGAGCGCACCCTTTTCTAGGTGGCTGGCGGGCGAGAGAGTGCTGCGTCGCCGGCATCGGCGTCGAAAGAAGCCGAGCCAAAAAAAGTTAAAGTACAAACGTGCAAGCATACTAACCTAACCCTAGGTAAGGCATGTCAGAGCGAAAGACAGTAATTTCGAATGAGCCAAGAAAGAGCGGTGCGGGGCCGGTCGGAGCGCACCCTTTTCTAGGTGGCTGGCGGGCGAGAGAGTGCTGCGTCGCCGGCATCGGCGTCGAAAGAAGCCGAGCCAAAAAAAGTTAAAGTACAAACGTGCAAGCATACTAACCTAACCCTAGGTAAGGCATGTCAGAGCGAAAGACAGTAATTTCGAATGAGCCATGAAAGAGCGGTGCGGGGCCGGTCGGAGCGCACCCTTTTCTCGGTGGCTGGCGGGCGAGAGAGTGCTGCGTCGCCGGCATCGGCGTCGAAAGAAGCCGAGCCAAAAAAAGTTAAAGTACAAACGTGCAAGCATACTAACCTAACCCTAGGTAAGGCATGTCAGAGCGAAAGACAGTAATTTCGAATGAGCCATGAAAGAGCGGTGCGGGGCCGGTCGGAGCGCACCCTTTTCTCGGTGGCTGGCGGGCGAGAGAGTGCTGCGTCGCCGGCATCGGCGTCGAAAGAGGCCGAGCCGAAAAAAGTTAATGTACAAACGTGCAAGCATACTAACCTAACCCTAGGTAAGGCATGTCAGAGCGAAAGACAGTAATTTCGAATGAGCCAAGAAAGAGCGGTGCGGGGCCGGTCGGAGCGCACCCTTTTCTCGGTGGCTGGCGGGCGAGAGAGTGCTGCGTCGCCGGCATCGGCGTCGAAAGAAGCCGAGCCGAAAAAAGTTAAAGTACAAACGTGCAAGCATACTAACCTAACCCTAGGTAAGGCATGTCAGAGCGAAAGACAGTAATTTCGAATGAGCCAAGAAAGAGCGGTGCGGGGCCGGTCGGAGCGCACCCTTTTCTAGGTGGCTGGCGGGCGAGAGAGTGCTGCGTCGCCGGCATCGGCGTCGAAAGAAGCCGAGCCAAAAAAAGTTAAAGTACAAACGTGCAAGCATACTAACCTAACCCTAGGTAAGGCATGTCAGAGCGAAAGACAGTAATTTCGAATGAGCCATGAAAGAGCGGTGCGGGGCCGGTCGGAGCGCACCCTTTTCTCGGTGGCTGGCGGGCGAGAGAGTGCTGCGTCGCCGGCATCGGCGTCGAAAGAAGCCGAGCCGAAAAAAGTTAATGTACAAACGTGCAAGCATACTAACCTAACCCTAGGTAAGGCATGTCAGAGCGAAAGACAGTAATTTCGAATGAGCCAAGAAAGAGCGGTGCGGGGCCGGTCGGAGCGCACCCTTTTCTCGGTGGCTGGCGGGCGAGAGAGTGCTGCGTCGCCGGCATCGGCGTCGAAAGAAGCCGAGCCGAAAAAAGTTAATGTACAAACGTGCAAGCATACTAACCTAACCCTAGGTAAGGCATGTCAGAGCGAAAGACAGTAAACTCGAATGAGCCATGAAAGAGCGGTGCGGGGCCGGTCGGAGCGCACCCTTTTCTCGGTGGCTGGCGGGCGAGAGAGTGCTGCGTCGCCGGCATCGGCGTCGAAAGAAGCCGAGCCGAAAAAAGTTAAAGTACAAACGTGCAAGCATACTAACCTAACCCTAGGTAAGGCATGTCAGAGCGAAAGACAGTAATTTCGAATGAGCCAAGAAAGAGCGGTGCGGGGCCGGTCGGAGCGCACCCTTTTCTCGGTGGCTGGCGGGCGAGAGAGTGCTGCGTCGCCGGCATCGGCGTCGAAAGAAGCCGAGCCGAAAAAAGTTAAAGTACAAACGCGATGCTAATGAGCGAGCCGTTGTCTCGACTAATGTGTAGGGGGCGTTCGATCGAGCGTCTGGCTTGAGCGCTTGTCGGCCTAGCAGAACGGTCGCATTGTTATGCCCGGGTTTTAGGCACCGCTGCAGGCGGCCGGCAGAGCTCTTGTTTGTGCGAAACTGAATGGATCGAGCCCGAGAGAGGGCGAGCAAAGAAAAAACGCAAATCGCTCCGCCTGGCACTGCCGGCGAGAGCGTGGACGTCGCGGCCAGCGACTGTCGAAGCCGAGTACGGCCGCAGGCGATCGCCTCGGTCTTAAACGAATGCGACGAGCACGCGCCGGGCGGCCCAGCAAGGGCCGAGCGCAGCTGTCGCAGCTATCTGGTTGATCCTGCCAGTAGTGATATGCTTGTCTCAAAGATTAAGCCATGCAGGTGCAAGTACGAGTTCTCGTAAAGCGAAACTGCGAATGGCTCATTAAATCAGTCTTGGTTTATTTGGTCTCGTAAGCGAAGTGGATAACTGTGGTAATTCTAGAGCTAATACATGCATTAAGCGCCGACTTCGGGAGGCGCGCTTTTATCAGATCAAAACCGACCGGGTTCGTCCTGTGACGTTTGATGACTCTGGATAACCACGCGGATCGTACGGTCTCTGCACCGACGACGTATCATTCAAGTGTCTGCCCTATCAACTGTCGAAGGTACGCTACGTGCCTACCTTTGTGATAACGGGTAACGGGGAATCAGGGTTCGATTCCGGAGAGGGAGCCTGAGAAACGGCTACCACATCCAAGGAAGGCAGCAGGCGCGCAAATTACCCATTCCCGACACGGGGAGGTAGTGACGAAAAATAACAATACAGGACTCTAACGAGGCCCTGTAATTGGAATGAGTACATCCTAAAACTCTTAACGAGTATCCATTGGAGGGCAAGTCTGGTGCCAGCAGCCGCGGTAATTCCAGCTCCAACAGTGTATGCTAAAGTTGTTGCGGTTGAAAAGCTCGTAGTTGGATTTTGGGCGAGCGCCGCCGGTCCGTCGCAAGGCGTGTCACTGGTTGCGTTCGCCTCACCTTCGGTTCTCCGTCGGTGCTCTTGACTGAGTGTCGGCGGTGGCCGATAAGTTTACTTTGAAAAAATTAGAGTGTTCAAAGCAGGCTGTTCGCCTGCATAGTGTTGCATGGAATAATGGAATAGGACCTCGGTTCTATTTTGTTGGTTTTCGGAGCACGAGGTAATGATTAAGAGGGACAGACGGGGGCGTCCGTACTCTGCCGTTAGAGGTGAAATTCTTGGATCGGCGTAGTAATTCTGCTCAGTACGAGAGGAACCGCAGATTCAGACATTTGGTTCATGTGCTTGGCTGATAAGCCAATGGTGCGAAGCTACCATCTGGGGGATTATGACTGAACGCCTCTGAAGTCAGAATCCCGCCTAAGTAGCGACGATAATCTGGTGCCTTGCCGCCGGCGAGGCGAAGTTAAGCGGCCGTTTGGCCGCCGGCGAAGCCGAGTGTTTCGACCCTTTGGCGCGAGCGAACGACTTGCGCCTAAGTCGAGGCGAGCAACCTGCGCGAAGGCGAGGTGCTAAATCATTTGCAGACGACCTAGTTGAAGATCGGGGTGTCGTACCCACTAGAGCAGTTTCTCACTGCGATGTGTTGAAAGTCATCCTCCAGATCTACGATTTGTCCTTTTGGGACTTGCTTTTTTTTTCGACTCCGTCCGCCCGTGGTGTCGGACTTGTCTTTTTTTTTTCCCGCGCCGGACTTGTCTTTTTTTTTTTTTTTGCCGGGCAGGGCACGTCGGACTTATCTTCACCACGCCGAACGGGGACGACGGTCGCTTGAGCAAGGTTTGATGAGAAGCCGTCACTCATCCGCGATACGACATTTCGCAATACGACAAGGGGGCGTCGTCGCCCTCCATTGGCTCGCGCCCCGTTTCAAAATCTTCCACGTGATTACCGCTCGCTCGCTTGGCTGGATTCGCGCCGATTGTTGACACGTGATTGGCCGTTACTCACTCATCCGCGACGAAGCCCACGTGTCATTTCGCAATACGAAAAGGGGGCGTCGTCGCCCTCCATTGGCTCGCGCCCCGTTTCAAAATCTTCCACGTGATTACCGCTCGCTCGCTTGGCTGGATTCGCGCCGATTGTTGACACGTGATTGGCCGTTACTCACTCATCCGCGACGAAGCCCACGTGTCATTTCGCAATACGAAAAGGGGGCGTCGCCGCCGCCCATTGGATCGCACAATTTCGCAATACGACCAGGTCCAAACTAACCAAACCAAAAAAGTTCAAGAGACCGCACGTGCAAGCATACTAACCTAACCCTAGGTAAGGCATGTCAGAGCGAAAGACAGTAAACTCGAATGAGCCATGAAAGAGCGGTGCGGGGCCGGTCGGAGCGCACCCTTTTCTCGGTGGCTGGCGGGCGAGAGAGTGCTGCGTCGCCGGCATCGGCGTCGAAAGAAGCCGAGCCGAAAAAAGTTAAAGTACAAACGTGCAAGCATACTAACCTAACCCTAGGTAAGGCATGTCAGAGCGAAAGACAGTAATTTCGAATGAGCCAAGAAAGAGCGGTGCGGGGCCGGTCGGAGCGCACCCTTTTCTAGGTGGCTGGCGGGCGAGAGAGTGCTGCGTCGCCGGCATCGGCGTCGAAAGAAGCCGAGCCAAAAAAAGTTAAAGTACAAACGTGCAAGCATACTAACCTAACCCTAGGTAAGGCATGTCAGAGCGAAAGACAGTAATTTCGAATGAGCCAAGAAAGAGCGGTGCGGGGCCGGTCGGAGCGCACCCTTTTCTCGGTGGCTGGCGGGCGAGAGAGTGCTGCGTCGCCGGCATCGGCGTCGAAAGAAGCCGAGCCGAAAAAAGTTAAAGTACAAACGTGCAAGCATACTAACCTAACCCTAGGTAAGGCATGTCAGAGCGAAAGACAGTAATTTCGAATGAGCCAAGAAAGAGCGGTGCGGGGCCGGTCGGAGCGCACCCTTTTCTCGGTGGCTGGCGGGCGAGAGAGTGCTGCGTCGCCGGCATCGGCGTCGAAAGAAGCCGAGCCGAAAAAAGTTAAAGTACAAACGTGCAAGCATACTAACCTAACCCTAGGTAAGGCATGTCAGAGCGAAAGACAGTAATTTCGAATGAGCCAAGAAAGAGCGGTGCGGGGCCGGTCGGAGCGCACCCTTTTCTAGGTGGCTGGCGGGCGAGAGAGTGCTGCGTCGCCGGCATCGGCGTCGAAAGAAGCCGAGCCAAAAAAAGTTAAAGTACAAACGTGCAAGCATACTAACCTAACCCTAGGTAAGGCATGTCAGAGCGAAAGACAGTAATTTCGAATGAGCCAAGAAAGAGCGGTGCGGGGCCGGTCGGAGCGCACCCTTTTCTAGGTGGCTGGCGGGCGAGAGAGTGCTGCGTCGCCGGCATCGGCGTCGAAAGAAGCCGAGCCAAAAAAAGTTAAAGTACAAACGTGCAAGCATACTAACCTAACCCTAGGTAAGGCATGTCAGAGCGAAAGACAGTAATTTCGAATGAGCCATGAAAGAGCGGTGCGGGGCCGGTCGGAGCGCACCCTTTTCTCGGTGGCTGGCGGGCGAGAGAGTGCTGCGTCGCCGGCATCGGCGTCGAAAGAAGCCGAGCCAAAAAAAGTTAAAGTACAAACGTGCAAGCATACTAACCTAACCCTAGGTAAGGCATGTCAGAGCGAAAGACAGTAATTTCGAATGAGCCATGAAAGAGCGGTGCGGGGCCGGTCGGAGCGCACCCTTTTCTCGGTGGCTGGCGGGCGAGAGAGTGCTGCGTCGCCGGCATCGGCGTCGAAAGAGGCCGAGCCGAAAAAAGTTAATGTACAAACGTGCAAGCATACTAACCTAACCCTAGGTAAGGCATGTCAGAGCGAAAGACAGTAATTTCGAATGAGCCAAGAAAGAGCGGTGCGGGGCCGGTCGGAGCGCACCCTTTTCTCGGTGGCTGGCGGGCGAGAGAGTGCTGCGTCGCCGGCATCGGCGTCGAAAGAAGCCGAGCCGAAAAAAGTTAAAGTACAAACGTGCAAGCATACTAACCTAACCCTAGGTAAGGCATGTCAGAGCGAAAGACAGTAATTTCGAATGAGCCAAGAAAGAGCGGTGCGGGGCCGGTCGGAGCGCACCCTTTTCTAGGTGGCTGGCGGGCGAGAGAGTGCTGCGTCGCCGGCATCGGCGTCGAAAGAAGCCGAGCCAAAAAAAGTTAAAGTACAAACGTGCAAGCATACTAACCTAACCCTAGGTAAGGCATGTCAGAGCGAAAGACAGTAATTTCGAATGAGCCATGAAAGAGCGGTGCGGGGCCGGTCGGAGCGCACCCTTTTCTCGGTGGCTGGCGGGCGAGAGAGTGCTGCGTCGCCGGCATCGGCGTCGAAAGAAGCCGAGCCGAAAAAAGTTAATGTACAAACGTGCAAGCATACTAACCTAACCCTAGGTAAGGCATGTCAGAGCGAAAGACAGTAATTTCGAATGAGCCAAGAAAGAGCGGTGCGGGGCCGGTCGGAGCGCACCCTTTTCTCGGTGGCTGGCGGGCGAGAGAGTGCTGCGTCGCCGGCATCGGCGTCGAAAGAAGCCGAGCCGAAAAAAGTTAATGTACAAACGTGCAAGCATACTAACCTAACCCTAGGTAAGGCATGTCAGAGCGAAAGACAGTAAACTCGAATGAGCCATGAAAGAGCGGTGCGGGGCCGGTCGGAGCGCAACCTTTTCTCGGTGGCTGGCGGGCGAGAGAGTGCTGCGTCGCCGGCATCGGCGTCGAAAGAAGCCGAGCCGAAAAAAGTTAAAGTACAAACGTGCAAGCATACTAACCTAACCCTAGGTAAGGCATGTCAGAGCGAAAGACAGTAATTTCGAATGAGCCAAGAAAGAGCGGTGCGGGGCCGGTCGGAGCGCACCCTTTTCTCGGTGGCTGGCGGGCGAGAGAGTGCTGCGTCGCCGGCATCGGCGTCGAAAGAAGCCGAGCCGAAAAAAGTTAAAGTACAAACGCGATGCTAATGAGCGAGCCGTTGTCTCGACTAATGTGTAGGGGGCGTTCGATCGAGCGTCTGGCTTGAGCGCTTGTCGGCCTAGCAGAACGGTCGCATTGTTATGCCCGGGTTTTAGGCACCGCTGCAGGCGGCCGGCAGAGCTCTTGTTTGTGCGAAACTGAATGGATCGAGCCCGAGAGAGGGCGAGCAAAGAAAAAACGCAAATCGCTCCGCCTGGCACTGCCGGCGAGAGCGTGGACGTCGCGGCCAGCGACTGTCG
>NW_027556519.1:27500-32500 GCF_964204865.1 Styela clava
TCGGCGTCGAAAGAAGCCGAGCCGAAAAAAGTTAAAGTACAAACGTGCAAGCATACTAACCTAACCCTAGGTAAGGCATGTCAGAGCGAAAGACAGTAATTTCGAATGAGCCAAGAAAGAGCGGTGCGGGGCCGGTCGGAGCGCACCCTTTTCTCGGTGGCTGGCGGGCGAGAGAGTGCTGCGTCGCCGGCATCGGCGTCGAAAGAAGCCGAGCCGAAAAAAGTTAAAGTACAAACGTGCAAGCATACTAACCTAACCCTAGGTAAGGCATGTCAGAGCGAAAGACAGTAATTTCGAATGAGCCAAGAAAGAGCGGTGCGGGGCCGGTCGGAGCGCACCCTTTTCTAGGTGGCTGGCGGGCGAGAGAGTGCTGCGTCGCCGGCATCGGCGTCGAAAGAAGCCGAGCCAAAAAAAGTTAAAGTACAAACGTGCAAGCATACTAACCTAACCCTAGGTAAGGCATGTCAGAGCGAAAGACAGTAATTTCGAATGAGCCAAGAAAGAGCGGTGCGGGGCCGGTCGGAGCGCACCCTTTTCTCGGTGGCTGGCGGGCGAGAGAGTGCTGCGTCGCCGGCATCGGCGTCGAAAGAAGCCGAGCCGAAAAAAGTTAAAGTACAAACGTGCAAGCATACTAACCTAACCCTAGGTAAGGCATGTCAGAGCGAAAGACAGTAATTTCGAATGAGCCAAGAAAGAGCGGTGCGGGGCCGGTCGGAGCGCACCCTTTTCTAGGTGGCTGGCGGGCGAGAGAGTGCTGCGTCGCCGGCATCGGCGTCGAAAGAAGCCGAGCCAAAAAAAGTTAAAGTACAAACGTGCAAGCATACTAACCTAACCCTAGGTAAGGCATGTCAGAGCGAAAGACAGTAATTTCGAATGAGCCATGAAAGAGCGGTGCGGGGCCGGTCGGAGCGCACCCTTTTCTCGGTGGCTGGCGGGCGAGAGAGTGCTGCGTCGCCGGCATCGGCGTCGAAAGAAGCCGAGCCAAAAAAAGTTAAAGTACAAACGTGCAAGCATACTAACCTAACCCTAGGTAAGGCATGTCAGAGCGAAAGACAGTAATTTCGAATGAGCCATGAAAGAGCGGTGCGGGGCCGGTCGGAGCGCACCCTTTTCTCGGTGGCTGGCGGGCGAGAGAGTGCTGCGTCGCCGGCATCGGCGTCGAAAGAGGCCGAGCCGAAAAAAGTTAATGTACAAACGTGCAAGCATACTAACCTAACCCTAGGTAAGGCATGTCAGAGCGAAAGACAGTAATTTCGAATGAGCCAAGAAAGAGCGGTGCGGGGCCGGTCGGAGCGCACCCTTTTCTCGGTGGCTGGCGGGCGAGAGAGTGCTGCGTCGCCGGCATCGGCGTCGAAAGAAGCCGAGCCGAAAAAAGTTAAAGTACAAACGTGCAAGCATACTAACCTAACCCTAGGTAAGGCATGTCAGAGCGAAAGACAGTAATTTCGAATGAGCCAAGAAAGAGCGGTGCGGGGCCGGTCGGAGCGCACCCTTTTCTAGGTGGCTGGCGGGCGAGAGAGTGCTGCGTCGCCGGCATCGGCGTCGAAAGAAGCCGAGCCAAAAAAAGTTAAAGTACAAACGTGCAAGCATACTAACCTAACCCTAGGTAAGGCATGTCAGAGCGAAAGACAGTAATTTCGAATGAGCCATGAAAGAGCGGTGCGGGGCCGGTCGGAGCGCACCCTTTTCTCGGTGGCTGGCGGGCGAGAGAGTGCTGCGTCGCCGGCATCGGCGTCGAAAGAAGCCGAGCCGAAAAAAGTTAAAGTACAAACGTGCAAGCATACTAACCTAACCCTAGGTAAGGCATGTCAGAGCGAAAGACAGTAATTTCGAATGAGCCAAGAAAGAGCGGTGCGGGGCCGGTCGGAGCGCACCCTTTTCTAGGTGGCTGGCGGGCGAGAGAGTGCTGCGTCGCCGGCATCGGCGTCGAAAGAAGCCGAGCCAAAAAAAGTTAAAGTACAAACGTGCAAGCATACTAACCTAACCCTAGGTAAGGCATGTCAGAGCGAAAGACAGTAATTTCGAATGAGCCAAGAAAGAGCGGTGCGGGGCCGGTCGGAGCGCACCCTTTTCTAGGTGGCTGGCGGGCGAGAGAGTGCTGCGTCGCCGGCATCGGCGTCGAAAGAAGCCGAGCCAAAAAAAGTTAAAGTACAAACGTGCAAGCATACTAACCTAACCCTAGGTAAGGCATGTCAGAGCGAAAGACAGTAATTTCGAATGAGCCATGAAAGAGCGGTGCGGGGCCGGTCGGAGCGCACCCTTTTCTCGGTGGCTGGCGGGCGAGAGAGTGCTGCGTCGCCGGCATCGGCGTCGAAAGAAGCCGAGCCAAAAAAAGTTAAAGTACAAACGTGCAAGCATACTAACCTAACCCTAGGTAAGGCATGTCAGAGCGAAAGACAGTAATTTCGAATGAGCCATGAAAGAGCGGTGCGGGGCCGGTCGGAGCGCACCCTTTTCTCGGTGGCTGGCGGGCGAGAGAGTGCTGCGTCGCCGGCATCGGCGTCGAAAGAGGCCGAGCCGAAAAAAGTTAATGTACAAACGTGCAAGCATACTAACCTAACCCTAGGTAAGGCATGTCAGAGCGAAAGACAGTAATTTCGAATGAGCCAAGAAAGAGCGGTGCGGGGCCGGTCGGAGCGCACCCTTTTCTCGGTGGCTGGCGGGCGAGAGAGTGCTGCGTCGCCGGCATCGGCGTCGAAAGAAGCCGAGCCGAAAAAAGTTAAAGTACAAACGTGCAAGCATACTAACCTAACCCTAGGTAAGGCATGTCAGAGCGAAAGACAGTAATTTCGAATGAGCCAAGAAAGAGCGGTGCGGGGCCGGTCGGAGCGCACCCTTTTCTAGGTGGCTGGCGGGCGAGAGAGTGCTGCGTCGCCGGCATCGGCGTCGAAAGAAGCCGAGCCAAAAAAAGTTAAAGTACAAACGTGCAAGCATACTAACCTAACCCTAGGTAAGGCATGTCAGAGCGAAAGACAGTAATTTCGAATGAGCCATGAAAGAGCGGTGCGGGGCCGGTCGGAGCGCACCCTTTTCTCGGTGGCTGGCGGGCGAGAGAGTGCTGCGTCGCCGGCATCGGCGTCGAAAGAAGCCGAGCCGAAAAAAGTTAATGTACAAACGTGCAAGCATACTAACCTAACCCTAGGTAAGGCATGTCAGAGCGAAAGACAGTAATTTCGAATGAGCCAAGAAAGAGCGGTGCGGGGCCGGTCGGAGCGCACCCTTTTCTCGGTGGCTGGCGGGCGAGAGAGTGCTGCGTCGCCGGCATCGGCGTCGAAAGAAGCCGAGCCGAAAAAAGTTAATGTACAAACGTGCAAGCATACTAACCTAACCCTAGGTAAGGCATGTCAGAGCGAAAGACAGTAAACTCGAATGAGCCATGAAAGAGCGGTGCGGGGCCGGTCGGAGCGCACCCTTTTCTCGGTGGCTGGCGGGCGAGAGAGTGCTGCGTCGCCGGCATCGGCGTCGAAAGAAGCCGAGCCGAAAAAAGTTAAAGTACAAACGTGCAAGCATACTAACCTAACCCTAGGTAAGGCATGTCAGAGCGAAAGACAGTAATTTCGAATGAGCCAAGAAAGAGCGGTGCGGGGCCGGTCGGAGCGCACCCTTTTCTCGGTGGCTGGCGGGCGAGAGAGTGCTGCGTCGCCGGCATCGGCGTCGAAAGAAGCCGAGCCGAAAAAAGTTAAAGTACAAACGCGATGCTAATGAGCGAGCCGTTGTCTCGACTAATGTGTAGGGGGCGTTCGATCGAGCGTCTGGCTTGAGCGCTTGTCGGCCTAGCAGAACGGTCGCATTGTTATGCCCGGGTTTTAGGCACCGCTGCAGGCGGCCGGCAGAGCTCTTGTTTGTGCGAAACTGAATGGATCGAGCCCGAGAGAGGGCGAGCAAAGAAAAAACGCAAATCGCTCCGCCTGGCACTGCCGGCGAGAGCGTGGACGTCGCGGCCAGCGACTGTCGAAGCCGAGTACGGCCGCAGGCGATCGCCTCGGTCTTAAACGAATGCGACGAGCACGCGCCGGGCGGCCCAGCAAGGGCCGAGCGCAGCTGTCGCAGCTATCTGGTTGATCCTGCCAGTAGTGATATGCTTGTCTCAAAGATTAAGCCATGCAGGTGCAAGTACGAGTTCTCGTAAAGCGAAACTGCGAATGGCTCATTAAATCAGTCTTGGTTTATTTGGTCTCGTAAGCGAAGTGGATAACTGTGGTAATTCTAGAGCTAATACATGCATTAAGCGCCGACTTCGGGAGGCGCGCTTTTATCAGATCAAAACCGACCGGGTTCGTCCTGTGACGTTTGATGACTCTGGATAACCACGCGGATCGTACGGTCTCTGCACCGACGACGTATCATTCAAGTGTCTGCCCTATCAACTGTCGAAGGTACGCTACGTGCCTACCTTTGTGATAACGGGTAACGGGGAATCAGGGTTCGATTCCGGAGAGGGAGCCTGAGAAACGGCTACCACATCCAAGGAAGGCAGCAGGCGCGCAAATTACCCATTCCCGACACGGGGAGGTAGTGACGAAAAATAACAATACAGGACTCTAACGAGGCCCTGTAATTGGAATGAGTACATCCTAAAACTCTTAACGAGTATCCATTGGAGGGCAAGTCTGGTGCCAGCAGCCGCGGTAATTCCAGCTCCAACAGTGTATGCTAAAGTTGTTGCGGTTGAAAAGCTCGTAGTTGGATTTTGGGCGAGCGCCGCCGGTCCGTCGCAAGGCGTGTCACTGGTTGCGTTCGCCTCACCTTCGGTTCTCCGTCGGTGCTCTTGACTGAGTGTCGGCGGTGGCCGATAAGTTTACTTTGAAAAAATTAGAGTGTTCAAAGCAGGCTGTTCGCCTGCATAGTGTTGCATGGAATAATGGAATAGGACCTCGGTTCTATTTTGTTGGTTTTCGGAGCACGAGGTAATGATTAAGAGGGACAGACGGGGGCGTCCGTACTCTGCCGTTAGAGGTGAAATTCTTGGATCGGCGGAAGACGAACTACTGCGAAAGCAT
>NW_027556520.1:0-84110 GCF_964204865.1 Styela clava
GTCAAAAAACACCAAGAACCTTGTGTAAACGATTAAAAACAGTGAAAAACCGTCAAAAAACACCAAGAACCTTGCTTAAACACTTAAAAACAGTGAAAAACCGTCAAAAAACACCAAGAACCCTGCTAAAACGCTTAAAAACAGTGAAAAACCGTCAAAAAACTCCAAGAACCCTGCCCAAACACCTAAAAACAGTGAAAAACCGTCAAAAAACACCGAGAACCCTGCTAAAACACTTAAAAACAGTGAAAAACCGTCAAAAAACACCAAGAAGCCTGCTGAAACGCTTAAGAACAGTGAAATACCGTCAAAAAACACCAAGAACCCTGCTGAAACGCTTAAAAACAGTGAAAAACCGTCAAAAAACACCAAGAAACTTGCTTAAACACTTAAAAACAGTGAAAAACCGTCAAAAAACTCCAAGAAACCTGCTTAAACGCTTAAAAACAGTGAAAAACCGTCAAAAAACACCGAGAACCCTGCTAAAACGCTTAAAAACAGTGAAAACCCGTCAAAAAACACCAAGAACCCTGCTGAAACGCTTAAAAACAGTGAAAAACCGTCAAAAAACAGCAAGAACCCTGCTAAAACGCTTAAAAACAGTGAAAAACCGTCAAAAAACACCAAGAACCTTGCTTAAACACTTAAAAACAGTGAAAAACCGTCAAAAAACACCAAGAACCCTGCTGAAACGCTTAAAAACAGTGAAAAACCGTCAAAAAACACCAAGAACCTTGCTTAAACACTTAAAAACAGTGAAAAACCGTCAAAAAACACCAAGAACCCTGCTGAAACGCTTAAAAACAGTGAAAAACCGTCAAAAAACACCGAGAACCCTGCTAAAACACTTAAAAACAGTGAAAAACCGTCAAAAAACACCAAGAAGAATGCTGAAACGCTTAAAAACAGTAAAAAACCGTCAAAAAACACCAAGAACCATGCTTAAACGCTAAAAAACAGTGAAAAACCGTCAAAAAACACCAAGAACCCTGCTAAAACGCTTAAAAACAGTGAAAAACCGTCAAAAAACACCAAGAACCCTGCTAAACACGCTTAAAAACAGTGAAAAACCGTCAAAAAACACCAAGAACTCTGCGTAAACGATTAAAAACAGTGAAAAACAGTCAAAAAACTCCAAGAACCCTGCTTAAACGCTTAAAAACAGTGAAAAACCGTCAAAAAACACCAAGAACCTTGCTTAAACGCTTAAAAACAGTGAAAAACCGTCAAAAAACACCGAGAACCCTGCTAAAACGCTTAAAAACAGTGAAACCCCGTCAAAAAACACCAAGAACCCTGCTGAAACGCTTAAAAACAGTGAAAAACCGTCAAAAAACACCAAGAACCCTGCTAAAACGCTTAAAAACAGTGAAAAACCGTCAAAAAACGCCAAGAACCTTGCGTAAACGATTAAAAACAGTGAAAAACCGTCAAAAAACACCAAGAACCTTGCTTAAACACTTAAAAACAGTAAAAAACCGTCAAAAAACACCAAGAACCCTGCTAAAAACAGTGAAAAACCGTCAAAAAACACCGAGAACCCTGCTAAAACACTTAAAAACAGTGAAAACCGTCAAAAAACACCAAGAACCCTGCTAAAACGCTTAAAAACAGTGAAAAACCGTCAAAAAACTCCAAGAACCCTGCTTAAACGCTTAAAAACAGTGAAAAACCGTCAAAAAACACCAAGAACCTTGCTTAAACGCTTAAAAACAGTGAAAAACCGTCAAAAAACACCGAGAACCCTGCTAAAACGCTTAAAAACAGTGAAAACCCGTCAAAAAACACCAAGAACCCTGCTGAAACGCTTAAAAACAGTGAAAAACCGTCAAAAAACAGCAAGAACCCTGCTAAAACGCTCAAAAACAGTGAAAAACCGTCAAAAAACACCGAGAACCCTGCTAAAACGCTTAAAAACAGTGAAAACCCGTCAAAAAACACCAAGAACCCTGCTGAAACGCTTAAAAACAGTGAAAAACCGTCAAAAAACAGCAAGAACCCTGCTAAAACGCTCAAAAACAGTGAAAAACCGTCAAAAAACACCAAGAACCTTGTGTAAACGATTAAAAACAGTGAAAAACCGTCAAAAAACACCAAGAACCTTGCTTAAACACTTAAAAACAGTGAAAAACCGTCAAAAAACACCAAGAACCCTGCTAAAACGCTTAAAAACAGTGAAAAACCGTCAAAAAACTCCAAGAACCCTGCTTAAACACCTAAAAACAGTGAAAAACCGTCAAAAAACACCGAGAACCCTGCTAAAACACTTAAAAACAGTGAAAAACCGTCAAAAAACACCAAGAAGCCTGCTGAAACGCTTAAGAACAGTGAAACACCGTCAAAAAACATCAAGAACCCTGCTAAAACGCTTAAAAACAGTGAAAAACCGTCAAAAAACACCAAGAACTTTGCGTAAACGATTAAAAACGGTGAAAAACCGTCAAAAAACACCAAGAACCCTGCTAAAACGCTTAAAAACAGTGAAAAACCGTCAAAAAACACCAAGAACCCTGCTAAAACGCCTAAAAACAGTGAAAAACCGTCAAAAAACAGCAAGAACCCTGCGTGAACGATTAGGAACAGTGAAAAACTTTCAAAAAACACCAAGAAGCCTGCTGAAACGCTTAAAAACAGTGAAAAACCGTCAAAAAACACCAAGAACTTTGCGTAAACGCTTAAAAACAGTGAAAAACCGTCAAAAAACACCAAGAACCCTGCTAAAACGCTTAAAAACAGTGGAAAACCGTCAAAAAACACCAAGAACTTTTCGTAAACAATTAAAAACGGTGAAAGACCGTCAAAAAACACCAAGAACCTTGCTTAAACACTTAAAAACAGTGAAAAACCGTCAAAAAACACCAAGAACCCTGCTGAAACGCTTAAAAACAGTGAAAAACCGTCAAAAAACACCAAGAACCCTGCTTAAACGCTTAAAAACAGTGAAAAACCGTCAAAAAACACCAAGAACCTTGCTTAAACGCTAAAAAATAATGAAAAACCGTCAAAAAACACCGAGAACTCTGCTAAAACGCTTAAAAACAGTGAAAACCCGTCAAAAAACACCAAGAACCCTGCTGAAACGCTAAAAAACAGTGAAAAACCGTCAAAAAACACCAAGAACCTTGTGTAAATGATTAAAAACAGTGAAAAACCGTCAAAAAACACCAAGAACCTTGCTTAAACACTTAAAAACAGTGAAAAACCGTCAAAAAACACCAAGAACCCTGCTAAAACGCTTAAAAACAGTGAAAAACCGTCAAAAAACTCCAAGAACCCTGCTTAAACGCCTAAAAACAGTGAAAAACCGTCAAAAAACAGCAAGAACCCTGCGTGAACGATTAGGAACAGTGAAAAACCTTCAAAAAACACCAAGAAGCCTGCTGAAACGCTTAAAAACAGTGAAAAACCGTCAAAAAACACCAAGAACTTTGCGTAAACGCTTAAAAACAGTGAAAAACCGTCAAAAAACACCAAGAACCCTGCTAAAACGCTTAAAAACAGTGGAAAACCGTCAAAAAACACCAAGAACTTTTCGTAAACAATTAAAAACGGTGAAAGACCGTCAAAAAACACCAAGAACCTTGCTTAAACACTTAAAAACAGTGAAAAACCGTCAAAAAACACCAAGAACCCTGCTGAAACGCTTAAAAACAGTGAAAAACCGTCAAAAAACACCAAGAACCCTGCTTAAACGCTTAAAAACAGTGAAAAACCGTCAAAAAACACCAAGAACCTTGCTTAAACGCTAAAAAATAATGAAAAACCGTCAAAAAACACCGAGAACTCTGCTAAAACGCTTAAAAACAGTGAAAACCCGTCAAAAAACACCAAGAACCCTGCTGAAACGCTAAAAAACAGTGAAAAACCGTCAAAAAACACCAAGAACCTTGTGTAAATGATTAAAAACAGTGAAAAACCGTCAAAAAACACCAAGAACCTTGCTTAAACACTTAAAAACAGTGAAAAACCGTCAAAAAACACCAAGAACCCTGCTAAAACGCTTAAAAACAGTGAAAAACCGTCAAAAAACTCCAAGAACCCTGCTTAAACACCTAAAAACAGTGAAAAACCGTCAAAAAACACCGAGAACCCTGCTAAAACACTTAAAAACAGTGAAAAACCGTCAAAAAACACCAAGAAGCCTGCTGAAACGCTTAAGAACAGTGAAATACCGTCAAAAAACATCAAGAACCCTGCTAAAACGCTTAAAAACAGTGAAAAACCGTCTAAAAACACCAAGAACTTTGCGTAAACGATTAAAAACGGTGAAAAACCGTCAAAAAACACCAAGAACCCTGCTAAAACGCTTAAAAACAGTGAAAAACCGTCAAAAAACACCAAGAACCCTGCTAAAACGCCTAAAAACAGTGAAAAACCGTCAAAAAACAGCAAGAACCCTGCGTGAACGATTAGGAACAGTGAAAAACCTTCAAAAAACACCAAGAAGCCTGCTGAAACGCTTAAAAACAGTGAAAAACCGTCAAAAAACACCAAGAACTTTGCGTAAACGCTTAAAAACAGTGAAAAACCGTCAAAAAACACCAAGAACCCTGCTAAAACGCTTAAAAACAGTGGAAAACCGTCAAAAAACACCAAGAACTTTTCGTAAACAATTAAAAACGGTGAAAAACCGTCAAAAAACACCAAGAACCTTGCTTAAACACTTAAAAACAGTGAAAAACCGTCAAAAAACACCAAGAACCCTGCTGAAACGCTTAAAAACAGTGAAAAACCGTCAAAAAACACCAAGAACCCTGCTTAAACGCTTAAAAACAGTGAAAAACCGTCAAAAAACACCAAGAACCTTGCTTAAACGCTAAAAAATAGTGAAAAACCGTCAAAAAACACCGAGAACTCTGCTAAAACGCTTAAAAACAGTGAAAACCCGTCAAAAAACACCAAGAACCCTGCTGAAACGCTAAAAAACAGTGAAAAACCGTCAAAAAACACCAAGAACCTTGCGTAAACGATTAAAAACAGTGAAAAACCGTCAAAAAACACCAAGAACCTTGCTTAAACACTTAAAAACAGTGAAAAACCGTCAAAAAACACCAAGAACCCTGCTTAAACGCTAAAAAACAATGAAAAACCGTCAAAAAACACCAAGAACCCTGCTAAAACGTTTAAAAACAGTGAAAACCCGTCAAAAAACACCAAGAACCCTGCTAAACACGCTTAAAAACAGTGAAAAACCGTCAAAAAACACCAAGAACTCTGCGTAAACGATTAAAAACAGTGAAAAACCGTCAAAAAACTCCAAGAACCCTGCTTAAACGCTTAAAAACAGTGAAAAACCGTCAAAAAACACCAAGAACCTTGCTTAAACGCTTAAAACAGTGAAAAACCGTCAAAAAACACCGAGAACCCTGCTAAAACGCTTAAAAACAGTGAAAACCCGTCAAAAAACACCAAGAACCCTGCTGAAACGCTTAAAAACAGTGAAAAACCGTCAAAAAACAGCAAGAACCCTGCTGAAACGCTTAAAAACAGTGAAAAACCGTCAAAAAACACCAAGAACCTTGTGTAAACGATTAAAAACAGTGAAAAACCGTCAAAAAACACCAAGAACCCTGCTAAAACGCTTAAAAACAGTGAAAAACCGTCAAAAAACTCCAAGAACCTTGCTTAAACAATTAAAAACGGTGAAAAACCGTCAAAAAACACCAAGAACCTTGCTTAAACACTTAAAAACAGTGAAAAACCGTCAAAAAACACCAAGAACCCTGCTGAAACGCTAAAAAACAGTGAAAAACCGTCAAAAAACACCAAGAACCCTTCTGAAACGCTAAAAAAACAGTGAAAAACCGTCAAAAAACACCAAGAACCTTGCGTAAACGATTAAAACAGTGAAAAACCGTCAAAAAACACCAAGAACCTTGCTTAAACACTTAAAACAGTGAAAAACCGTCAAAAAACACCAAGAACCCTGCTTAAACGCTAAAAAACAATGAAAAACCGTCAAAAAACACCAAGAACCCTGCTAAAACGTTTAAAAACAGTGAAAAACCGTCAAAAAACACCAAGAACCCTGCTAAACACGCTTAAAAACAGTGAAAAACCGTCAAAAAACACCAAGAACTCTGCGTAAACGATTAAAAACAGTGAAAAACCGTCAAAAAACTCCAAGAAACCTGCTTAAACGCTTAAAAACAGTGAAAAACCGTCAAAAAACACCGAGAACCCTGCTAAAACGCTTAAAAACAGTGAAAACCCGTCAAAAAACACCAAGAACCCTGCTGAAACGCTTAAAAACAGTGAAAAACCGTCAAAAAACAGCAAGAACCCTGCTAAAACGCTTAAAAACAGTGAAAAACCGTCAAAAAACACCAAGAACCTTGTGTAAACGATTAAAAACAGTGAAAAACCGTCAAAAAACACCAAGAACCTTGCTTAAACACTTAAAAACAGTGAAAAACCGTCAAAAAACACCAAGAACCCTGCTAAAACGCTTAAAAACAGTGAAAAACCGTCAAAAAACTCCAAGAACCCTGCCCAAACACCTAAAAACAGTGAAAAACCGTCAAAAAACACCGAGAACCCTGCTAAAACACTTAAAAACAGTGAAAAACCGTCAAAAAACACCAAGAAGCCTGCTGAAACGCTTAAGAACAGTGAAATACCGTCAAAAAACATCAAGAACCCTGCTAAAACGCTTAAAAACAGTGAAAAACCGTCAAAAAACACCAATAACTTTGCGTAAACGATTAAAAACGGTGAAAAACCGTCAAAAAACGCCAAGAACCCTGCTAAAACGCTTAAAAACAGTGAAAAACCGTCAAAAAACACCAAGAACCCTGCTAAAACGCCTAAAAACAGTGAAAAACCGTCAAAAAACAGCAAGAACCCTGCGTGAACGATTAGGAACAGTGAAAAACCTTCAAAAAACACCAAGAAGCCTGCTGAAACGCTTAAAAACAGTGAAAAACCGTCAAAAAACATCAAGAAGACTGCTAAAACGCTTAAAAACAGTGAAAAACCGTCAAAAAACACCAAGAACCCTGCTAAAACGCTCAAAAATAGGGAAAAACCGTCAAAAAACACCGAGAACTCTGCTAAAACGCTTAAAAACAGTGAAAACCCGTCAAAAAACACCAAGAACCCTGCTGAAACGCTTAAAAACAGTGAAAAACCGTCAAAAAACAGCAAGAACCCTGCTGAAACGCTTAAAAACAGTGAAAAACCGTCAAAAAACACCAAGAACCTTGTGTAAACGATTAAAAACAGTGAAAAACCGTCAAAAAACACCAAGAACCCTGCTAAAACGCTTAAAAACAGTGAAAAACCGTCAAAAAACTCCAAGAACCTTGCTTAAACAATTAAAAACGGTGAAAAACCGTCAAAAAACACCAAGAACCTTGCTTAAACACTTAAAAACAGTGAAAAACCGTCAAAAAACACCAAGAACCCTGCTGAAACGCTAAAAAACAGTGAAAAACCGTCAAAAAACACCAAGAACCCTTCTGAAACGCTAAAAAACAGTGAAAAACCGTCAAAAAACACCAAGAACCTTGCGTAAACGATTAAAAACAGTGAAAAACCGTCAAAAAACACCAAGAACCTTGCTTAAACACTTAAAACAGTGAAAAACCGTCAAAAAACACCAAGAACCCTGCTTAAACGCTAAAAAACAATGAAAAACCGTCAAAAAACACCAAGAACCCTGCTAAAACGTTTAAAAACAGTGAAAAACCGTCAAAAAACACCAAGAACCCTGCTAAACACGCTTAAAAACAGTGAAAAACCGTCAAAAAACACCAAGAACTCTGCGTAAACGATTAAAAACAGTGAAAAACCGTCAAAAAACTCCAAGAAACCTGCTTAAACGCTTAAAAACAGTGAAAAACCGTCAAAAAACACCGAGAACCCTGCTAAAACGCTTAAAAACAGTGAAAACCCGTCAAAAAACACCAAGAACCCTGCTGAAACGCTTAAAAACAGTGAAAAACCGTCAAAAAACAGCAAGAACCCTGCTAAAACGCTTAAAAACAGTGAAAAACCGTCAAAAAACACCAAGAACCTTGTGTAAACGATTAAAAACAGTGAAAAACCGTCAAAAAACACCAAGAACCTTGCTTAAACACTTAAAAACAGTGAAAAACCGTCAAAAAACACCAAGAACCCTGCTAAAACGCTTAAAAACAGTGAAAAACCGTCAAAAAACTCCAAGAACCCTGCCCAAACACCTAAAAACAGTGAAAAACCGTCAAAAAACACCGAGAACCCTGCTAAAACACTTAAAAACAGTGAAAAACCGTCAAAAAACACCAAGAAGCCTGCTGAAACGCTTAAGAACAGTGAAATACCGTCAAAAAACATCAAGAACCCTGCTAAAACGCTTAAAAACAGTGAAAAACCGTCAAAAAACACCAATAACTTTGCGTAAACGATTAAAAACGGTGAAAAACCGTCAAAAAACGCCAAGAACCCTGCTAAAACGCTTAAAAACAGTGAAAAACCGTCAAAAAACACCAAGAACCCTGCTAAAACGCCTAAAAACAGTGAAAAACCGTCAAAAAACAGCAAGAACCCTGCGTGAACGATTAGGAACAGTGAAAAACCTTCAAAAAACACCAAGAAGCCTGCTGAAACGCTTAAAAACAGTGAAAAACCGTCAAAAAACATCAAGAAGACTGCTAAAACGCTTAAAAACAGTGAAAAACCGTCAAAAAACACCAAGAACCCTGCTAAAACGCTCAAAAATAGGGAAAAACCGTCAAAAAACACCGAGAACTCTGCTAAAACGCTTAAAAATAGTGAAAACCCGTCAAAAAACCTCAAGAACCCTGCTGAAACGCTAAAAAACAGTGAAAAACCGTCAAAAAACACCAAGAACCCTGCTGAAACGCTTAAAAACAGTGAAAAACCGTCAAAAAACACCAAGAACCTTGCTTAAACGCTTAAAAATAGTGAAAAACCGTCAAAAAACACCGAGAACCCTGCTAAAACGCTTAAAAACAGTGAAAACCCGTCAAAAAACACCAAGAACCCTGCTGAAACGCTTAAAAACAGTGAAAAACCGTCAAAAAACACCAAGAAACTTGCTTAAACACTTAAAAACAGTGAAAAACCGTCAAAAAACTCCAAGAAACCTGCTTAAACGCTTAAAAACAGTGAAAAACCGTCAAAAAACACCGAGAACCCTGCTAAAACGCTTAAAAACAGTGAAAACCCGTCAAAAAACACCAAGAACCCTGCTGAAACGCTTAAAAACAGTGAAAAACCGTCAAAAAACAGCAAGAACCCTGCTAAAACGCTTAAAAACAGTGAAAAACCGTCAAAAAACACCAAGAACCTTGTGTAAACGATTAAAAACAGTGAAAAACCGTCAAAAAACACCAAGAACCTTGCTTAAACACTTAAAAACAGTGAAAAACCGTCAAAAAACACCAAGAACCCTGCTAAAACGCTTAAAAACAGTGAAAAACCGTCAAAAAACTCCAAGAACCCTGCCCAAACACCTAAAAACAGTGAAAAACCGTCAAAAAACACCGAGAACCCTGCTAAAACACTTAAAAACAGTGAAAAACCGTCAAAAAACACCAAGAAGCCTGCTGAAACGCTTAAGAACAGTGAAATACCGTCAAAAAACATCAAGAACCCTGCTAAAACGCTTAAAAACAGTGAAAAACCGTCAAAAAACACCAATAACTTTGCGTAAACGATTAAAAACGGTGAAAAACCGTCAAAAAACGCCAAGAACCCTGCTAAAACGCTTAAAAACAGTGAAAAACCGTCAAAAAACACCAAGAACCCTGCTAAAACGCCTAAAAACAGTGAAAAACCGTCAAAAAACAGCAAGAACCCTGCGTGAACGATTAGGAACAGTGAAAAACCTTCAAAAAACACCAAGAAGCCTGCTGAAACGCTTAAAAACAGTGAAAAACCGTCAAAAAACATCAAGAAGACTGCTAAAACGCTTAAAAACAGTGAAAAACCGTCAAAAAACACCAAGAACCCTGCTAAAACGCTCAAAAATAGGGAAAAACCGTCAAAAAACACCGAGAACTCTGCTAAAACGCTTAAAAATAGTGAAAACCCGTCAAAAAACCTCAAGAACCCTGCTGAAACGCTAAAAAACAGTGAAAAACCGTCAAAAAACACCAAGAACCCTGCTGAAACGCTTAAAAACAGTGAAAAACCGTCAAAAAACACCAAGAACCTTGCTTAAACGCTTAAAAAAAGTGAAAAACCGTCAAAAAACACCGAGAACTCTGCTAAAACGCTTAAAAACAGTGAAAACCCGTCAAAAAACCTCAAGAACCCTGCTAAAACGCTTAAAAACAGTGAAAACCCGTCAAAAAACACCAAGAACTTTGCGTAAACAATTAAAAACGGTGAAAAACCGTCAAAAAACACCAAGAACCTTGCTTAAACACTTAAAAACAGTGAAAACCCGTCAAAAAACACCAAGAACCCTGCTGAAACGCTTAAAAACAGTGAAAAACCGTCAAAAAACAGCAAGAACCCTGCTAAAACGCTTAAAAACAGTGAAAAACCGTCAAAAAACACCAAGAACCTTGTGTAAACGATTAAAAACAGTGAAAAACCGTCAAAAAACACCAAGAACCTTGCTTAAACACTTAAAAACAGTGAAAAACCGTCAAAAAACACCAAGAACCCTGCTAAAACGCTTAAAAACAGTGAAAAACCGTCAAAAAACTCCAAGAACCCTGCCCAAACACCTAAAAACAGTGAAAAACCGTCAAAAAACACCGAGAACCCTGCTAAAACACTTAAAAACAGTGAAAAACCGTCAAAAAACACCAAGAAGCCTGCTGAAACGCTTAAGAACAGTGAAATACCGTCAAAAAACATCAAGAACCCTGCTAAAACGCTTAAAAACAGTGAAAAACCGTCAAAAAACACCAATAACTTTGCGTAAACGATTAAAAACGGTGAAAAACCGTCAAAAAACGCCAAGAACCCTGCTAAAACGCTTAAAAACAGTGAAAAACCGTCAAAAAACACCAAGAACCCTGCTAAAACGCCTAAAAACAGTGAAAAACCGTCAAAAAACAGCAAGAACCCTGCGTGAACGATTAGGAACAGTGAAAAACCTTCAAAAAACACCAAGAAGCCTGCTGAAACGCTTAAAAACAGTGAAAAACCGTCAAAAAACATCAAGAAGACTGCTAAAACGCTTAAAAACAGTGAAAAACCGTCAAAAAACACCAAGAACCCTGCTAAAACGCTCAAAAATAGGGAAAAACCGTCAAAAAACACCGAGAACTCTGCTAAAACGCTTAAAAATAGTGAAAACCCGTCAAAAAACCTCAAGAACCCTGCTGAAACGCTAAAAAACAGTGAAAAACCGTCAAAAAACACCAAGAACCCTGCTGAAACGCTTAAAAACAGTGAAAAACCGTCAAAAAACACCAAGAACCTTGCTTAAACGCTTAAAAATAGTGAAAAACCGTCAAAAAACACCGAGAACTCTGCTAAAACGCTTAAAAACAGTGAAAACCCGTCAAAAAACCTCAAGAACCCTGCTAAAACGCTTAAAAACAGTGAAAACCCGTCAAAAAACACCAAGAACTTTGCGTAAACAATTAAAAACGGTGAAAAACCGTCAAAAAACACCAAGAACCTTGCTTAAACACTTAAAAACAGTGAAAAAACGTCAAAAAACACCAAGAACCCTGCTGAAACGCTTAAAAACAGTGAAAAACCTCAAAAAACACCAAGAACCCTGCTTAAACGCTTAAAAACAGTGAAAAACCGTCAAAAAACACCAAGAACCTTGCTTAAACGCTTAAAAATAGTGAAAAACCGTCAAAAAACACCGAGAACTCTGCTAAAACGCTTAAAAACAGTGAAAACCCGTCAAAAAACACCAAGAACCCTGCTGAAACGCTAAAAAACAGTGAAAAACCGTCAAAAAACACCAAGAACCTTGCGTAAACGATTAAAAACAGTGAAAAACCGTCAAAAAACACCAAGAACCTTGCTTAAACACTTAAAAACAGTGAAAAACCGTCAAAAAACACCAAGAACCCTGCTGAAACGCTTAAAAACAGTGAAAAACCGTCAAAAAACACCAAGAACCTTGCTTAAACACTTAAAAACAGTGAAAAACCGTCAAAAAACACCAAGAACCCTGCTGAAACGCTTAAAAACAGTGAAAAACCGTCAAAAAACACCAAGAACCTTGCTTAAACACTTAAAAACAGTGAAAAACCGTCAAAAAACACCAAGAACCCTGCTGAAACGCTTAAAAACAGTGAAAAACCGTCAAAAAACACCGAGAACCCTGCTAAAACACTTAAAAACAGTGAAAAACCGTCAAAAAACACCAAGAAGAATGCTGAAACGCTTAAAAACAGTAAAAAACCGTCAAAAAACACCAAGAACCATGCTTAAACGCTAAAAAACAGTGAAAAACCGTCAAAAAACACCAAGAACCCTGCTAAAACGCTTAAAAACAGTGAAAAACCTTCAAAAAACACCAAGAACCCTGCTAAACACGCTTAAAAACAGTGAAAAACCGTCAAAAAACACCAAGAACTCTGCGTAAACGATTAAAAACAGTGAAAAACAGTCAAAAAACTCCAAGAACCCTGCTTAAACGCTTAAAAACAGTGAAAAACCGTCAAAAAACACCAAGAACCTTGCTTAAACGCTTAAAAAGAGTGAAAAACCGTCAAAAAACACCGAGAACCCTGCTAAAACGCTTAAAAACAGTGAAACCCCGTCAAAAAACACCAAGAACCCTGCTGAAACGCTTAAAAACAGTGAAAAACCGTCAAAAAAACACCAAGAACCCTGCTTAAACGCTTAAAAACAGTGAAAAACCGTCAAAAAACGCCAAGAACCTTGCGTAAACGATTAAAAACAGTGAAAAACCGTCAAAAAACACCAAGAACCTTGCTTAAACACTTAAAAACAGTAAAAAACCGTCAAAAAACACCAAGAACCCTGCTAAAAACAGTGAAAAACCGTCAAAAAACACCGAGAACCCTGCTAAAACACTTAAAAACAGTGAAAACCGTCAAAAAACACCAAGAACCCTGCTAAAACGCTTAAAAACAGTGAAAAACCGTCAAAAAACTCCAAGAACCCTGCTTAAACGCTTAAAAACAGTGAAAAACCGTCAAAAAACACCAAGAACCTTGCTTAAACGCTTAAAAACAGTGAAAAACCGTCAAAAAACACCGAGAACCCTGCTAAAACGCTTAAAAACAGTGAAAACCCGTCAAAAAACACCAAGAACCCTGCTGAAACGCTTAAAAACAGTGAAAAACCGTCAAAAAACACCAAGAACCTTGCTTAAACACTTAAAAACAGTGAAAAACCGTCAAAAAACACCAAGAACCCTGCTGAAACGCTTAAAAACAGTGAAAAACCGTCAAAAAACACCAAGAACCCTGCTTAAACGTTTAAAAACAGTGAAAAACCGTCAAAAAACACCAAGAACCCTGCTTAAACGCTAAAAAATAGTGAAAAACCGTCAAAAAACACCGAGAACTCTGCTAAAACGCTTAAAAACAGTGAAAACCCGTCAAAAAACACCAAGAACCCTGCTGAAACGCTAAAAAACAGTGAAAAACCGTCAAAAAACACCAAGAACCTTGCGTAAACGATTAAAAACAGTGAAAAACCGTCAAAAAACACCAAGAACCCTGCTTAAACGCTTAAAAACAGTGAAAAACCGTCAAAAAACACCAAGAACCTTGCTTAAACGCTTAAAAACAGTGAAAAACCGTCAAAAAACACCGAGAACCCTGCTTAAACGCTAAAAAACAATGAAAAACCGTCAAAAAACACCAAGAACCCTGCTAAAACGTTTAAAAACAGTGAAAACCCGTCAAAAAACACCAAGAACCCTGCTAAACACGCTTAAAAACAGTGAAAAACCGTCAAAAAACACCAAGAACTCGGCGTAAACGATTAAAAACAGTGAAAAACCGTCAAAAAACTCCAAGAACCCTGCTTAAACGCTTAAAAACAGTGAAAAACCGTCAAAAAACACCAAGAACCTTGCTTAAACGCTTAAAAACAGTGAAAAACCGTCAAAAAACACCGAGAACCCTGCTAAAACGCTTAAAAACAGTGAAAACCCGTCAAAAAACACCAAGAACCCTGCTGAAACGCTTAAAAACAGTGAAAAACCGTCAAAAAACAGCAAGAACCCTGCTGAAACGCTTAAAAACAGTGAAAAACCGTCAAAAAACACCAAGAACCTTGTGTAAACGATTAAAAACAGTGAAAAACCGTCAAAAAACACCAAGAACCCTGCTAAAACGCTTAAAAACAGTGAAAAACCGTCAAAAAACTCCAAGAACCTTGCTTAAACAATTAAAAACGGTGAAAAACCGTCAAAAAACACCAAGAACCTTGCTTAAACACTTAAAAACAGTGAAAAACCGTCAAAAAACACCAAGAACCCTGCTGAAACGCTAAAAAACAGTGAAAAACCGTCAAAAAACACCAAGAACCCTTCTGAAACGCTAAAAAACAGTGAAAAACCGTCAAAAAACACCAAGAACCTTGCTTAAACACTTAAAACAGTGAAAAACCGTCAAAAAACACCAAGAACCCTGCTTAAACGCTAAAAAACAATGAAAAACCGTCAAAAAACACCAAGAACCCTGCTAAAACGTTTAAAAACAGTGAAAAACCGTCAAAAAACACCAAGAACCCTGCTAAACACGCTTAAAAACAGTGAAAAACCGTCAAAAAACACCAAGAACTCTGCGTAAACGATTAAAAACAGTGAAAAACCGTCAAAAAACTCCAAGAAACCTGCTTAAACGCTTAAAAACAGTGAAAAACCGTCAAAAAACACCGAGAACCCTGCTAAAACGCTTAAAAACAGTGAAAACCCGTCAAAAAACACCAAGAACCCTGCTGAAACGCTTAAAAACAGTGAAAAACCGTCAAAAAACAGCAAGAACCCTGCTAAAACGCTTAAAAACAGTGAAAAACCGTCAAAAAACACCAAGAACCTTGTGTAAACGATTAAAAACAGTGAAAAACCGTCAAAAAACACCAAGAACCTTGCTTAAACACTTAAAAACAGTGAAAAACCGTCAAAAAACACCAAGAACCCTGCTAAAACGCTTAAAAACAGTGAAAAACCGTCAAAAAACTCCAAGAACCCTGCCCAAACACCTAAAAACAGTGAAAAACCGTCAAAAAACACCGAGAACCCTGCTAAAACACTTAAAAACAGTGAAAAACCGTCAAAAAACACCAAGAAGCCTGCTGAAACGCTTAAGAACAGTGAAATACCGTCAAAAAACATCAAGAACCCTGCTAAAACGCTTAAAAACAGTGAAAAACCGTCAAAAAACACCAATAACTTTGCGTAAACGATTAAAAACGGTGAAAAACCGTCAAAAAACGCCAAGAACCCTGCTAAAACGCTTAAAAACAGTGAAAAACCGTCAAAAAACACCAAGAACCCTGCTAAAACGCCTAAAAACAGTGAAAAACCGTCAAAAAACAGCAAGAACCCTGCGTGAACGATTAGGAACAGTGAAAAACCTTCAAAAAACACCAAGAAGCCTGCTGAAACGCTTAAAAACAGTGAAAAACCGTCAAAAAACATCAAGAACCCTGCTAAAACGCTTAAAAACAGTGAAAAACCGTCAAAAAACACCAAGAACCCTGCTAAAACGCTCAAAAATAGTGAAAAACCGTCAAAAAACACCGAGAACTCTGCTAAAACGCTTAAAAACAGTGAAAACCCGTCAAAAAACCTCAAGAACCCTGCTGAAACGCTAAAAAACAGTGAAAAACCGTCAAAAAACACCAAGAACCCTGCTGAAACGCTTAAAAACAGTGAAAAACCGTCAAAAAACACCAAGAACTCTGCTAAAACGCTTAAAAACAGTGAAAACCCGTCAAAAAACCTCAAGAACCCTGCTAAAACGCTTAAAAACAGTGAAAACCCGTCAAAAAACACCAAGAACTTTGCGTAAACAATTAAAAACGGTGAAAAACCGTCAAAAAACACCAAGAACCTTGCTTAAACACTTAAAAACAGTGAAAAAACGTCAAAAAACACCAAGAACCCTGCTGAAACGCTTAAAAACAGTGAAAAACCGTCAAAAAACACCAAGAACCCTGCTTAAACGCTTAAAAACAGTGAAAAACCGTCAAAAAACACCAAGAACCTTGCTTAAACGCTTAAAAATAGTGAAAAACCGTCAAAAAACACCGAGAACTCTGCTAAAACGCTTAAAAACAGTGAAAACCCGTCAAAAAACACCAAGAACCCTGCTGAAACGCTAAAAAACAGTGAAAAACCGTCAAAAAACACCAAGAACCTTGCGTAAACGATTAAAAACAGTGAAAAACCGTCAAAAAACACCAAGAACCTTGCTTAAACACTTAAAAACAGTGAAAAACCGTCAAAAAACACCAAGAACCCTGCTGAAACGCTTAAAAACAGTGAAAAACCGTCAAAAAACACCAAGAACCTTGCTTAAACACTTAAAAACAGTGAAAAACCGTCAAAAAACACCAAGAACCCTGCTGAAACGCTTAAAAACAGTGAAAAACCGTCAAAAAACACCAAGAACCTTGCTTAAACACTTAAAAACAGTGAAAAACCGTCAAAAAACACCAAGAACCCTGCTGAAACGCTTAAAAACAGTGAAAAACCGTCAAAAAACACCGAGAACCCTGCTAAAACACTTAAAAACAGTGAAAAACCGTCAAAAAACACCAAGAAGAATGCTGAAACGCTTAAAAACAGTAAAAAACCGTCAAAAAACACCAAGAACCATGCTTAAACGCTAAAAAACAGTGAAAAACCGTCAAAAAACACCAAGAACCCTGCTAAAACGCTTAAAAACAGTGAAAAACCGTCAAAAAACACCAAGAACCCTGCTAAACACGCTTAAAAACAGTGAAAAACCGTCAAAAAACACCAAGAACTCTGCGTAAACGATTAAAAACAGTGAAAAACAGTCAAAAAACTCCAAGAACCCTGCTTAAACGCTTAAAAACAGTGAAAAACCGTCAAAAAACACCAAGAACCTTGCTTAAACGCTTAAAAAGAGTGAAAAACCGTCAAAAAACACCGAGAACCCTGCTAAAACGCTTAAAAACAGTGAAACCCCGTCAAAAAACACCAAGAACCCTGCTGAAACGCTTAAAAACAGTGAAAAACCGTCAAAAAACACCAAGAACCCTGCTAAAACGCTTAAAAACAGTGAAAAACCGTCAAAAAACGCCAAGAACCTTGCGTAAACGATTAAAAACAGTGAAAAACCGTCAAAAAACACCAAGAACCTTGCTTAAACACTTAAAAACAGTAAAAAACCGTCAAAAAACACCAAGAACCCTGCTAAAAACAGTGAAAAACCGTCAAAAAACACCGAGAACCCTGCTAAAACACTTAAAAACAGTGAAAACCGTCAAAAAACACCAAGAACCCTGCTAAAACGCTTAAAAACAGTGAAAAACCGTCAAAAAACTCCAAGAACCCTGCTTAAACGCTTAAAAACAGTGAAAAACCGTCAAAAAACACCAAGAACCTTGCTTAAACGCTTAAAAACAGTGAAAAACCGTCAAAAAACACCGAGAACCCTGCTAAAACGCTTAAAAACAGTGAAAACCCGTCAAAAAACACCAAGAACCCTGCTGAAACGCTTAAAAACAGTGAAAAACCGTCAAAAAACACCAAGAACCTTGCTTAAACACTTAAAAACAGTGAAAAACCGTCAAAAAACACCAAGAACCCTGCTGAGACGCTTAAAAACAGTGAAAAACCGTCAAAAAACACCAAGAACCCTGCTTAAACGCTTAAAAACAGTGAAAAACCGTCAAAAAACACCAAGAACCCTGCTTAAACGCTAAAAAATAGTGAAAAACCGTCAAAAAACACCGAGAACTCTGCTAAAACGCTTAAAAACAGTGAAAACCCGTCAAAAAACACCAAGAACCCTGCTGAAACGCTAAAAAACAGTGAAAAACCGTCAAAAAACACCAAGAACCTTGCTTAAACACTTAAAACAGTGAAAAACCGTCAAAAAACACCAAGAACCCTGCTTAAACGCTAAAAAACAATGAAAAACCGTCAAAAAACACCAAGAACCCTGCTAAAACGCTTAAGAACAGTGAAATACCGTCAAAAAACATCAAGAACCCTGCTAAAACGCTTAAAAACAGTGAAAAACCGCCAAAAAACACCAATAACTTTGCGTAAACGATTAAAAACGGTGAAAAACCGTCAAAAAACGCCAAGAACCCTGCTAAAACGCTTAAAAACAGTGAAAAACCGTCAAAAAACACCAAGAACCCTGCTAAAACGCCTAAAAACAGTGAAAAACCGTCAAAAAACAGCAAGAACCCTGCGTGAACGATTAGGAACAGTGAAAAACCTTCAAAAAACACCAAGAAGCCTGCTGAAACGCTTAAAAACAGTGAAAAACCGTCAAAAAACATCAAGAACCCTGCTAAAACGCTTAAAAACAGTGAAAAACCGTCAAAAAACACCAAGAACCCTGCTAAAACGCTCAAAAATAGTGAAAAACCGTCAAAAAACACCGAGAACTCTGCTAAAACGCTTAAAAACAGTGAAAACCCGTCAAAAAACCTCAAGAACCCTGCTGAAACGCTAAGAAACAGTGAAAAACCGTCAAAAAACACCAAGAACCCTGCTGAAACGCTTAAAAACAGTGAAAAACCGTCAAAAAACACCAAGAACTCTGCTAAAACGCTTAAAAACAGTGAAAACCCGTCAAAAAACCTCAAGAACCCTGCTAAAACGCTTAAAAACAGTGAAAACCCGTCAAAAAACACCAAGAACTTTGCGTAAACAATTAAAAACGGTGAAAAACCGTCAAAAAACACCAAGAACCTTGCTTAAACACTTAAAAACAGTGAAAAAACGTCAAAAAACACCAAGAACCCTGCTGAAACGCTTAAAAACAGTGAAAAACCGTCAAAAAACACCAAGAACCCTGCTTAAACGCTTAAAAACAGTGAAAAACCGTCAAAAAACACCAAGAACCTTGCTTAAACGCTTAAAAATAGTGAAAAACCGTCAAAAAACACCGAGAACTCTGCTAAAACGCTTAAAAACAGTGAAAACCCGTCAAAAAACACCAAGAACCCTGCTGAAACGCTAAAAAACAGTGAAAAACCGTCAAAAAACACCAAGAACCTTGCGTAAACGATTAAAAACAGTGAAAAACCGTCAAAAAACACCAAGAACCTTGCTTAAACACTTAAAAACAGTGAAAAACCGTCAAAAAACACCAAGAACCCTGCTGAAACGCTTAAAAACAGTGAAAAACCGTCAAAAAACACCAAGAACCTTGCTTAAACACTTAAAAACAGTGAAAAACCGTCAAAAAACACCAAGAACCCTGCTGAAACGCTTAAAAACAGTGAAAAACCGTCAAAAAACACCAAGAACCTTGCTTAAACACTTAAAAACAGTGAAAAACCGTCAAAAAACACCAAGAACCCTGCTGAAACGCTTAAAAACAGTGAAAAACCGTCAAAAAACACCGAGAACCCTGCTAAAACACTTAAAAACAGTGAAAAACCGTCAAAAAACACCAAGAAGAATGCTGAAACGCTTAAAAACAGTAAAAAACCGTCAAAAAACACCAAGAACCATGCTTAAACGCTAAAAAACAGTGAAAAACCGTCAAAAAACACCAAGAACCCTGCTAAAACGCTTAAAAACAGTGAAAAACCGTCAAAAAACACCAAGAACCCTGCTAAACACGCTTAAAAACAGTGAAAAACCGTCAAAAAACACCAAGAACTCTGCGTAAACGATTAAAAACAGTGAAAAACAGTCAAAAAACTCCAAGAACCCTGCTTAAACGCTTAAAAACAGTGAAAAACCGTCAAAAAACACCAAGAACCTTGCTTAAACGCTTAAAAAGAGTGAAAAACCGTCAAAAAACACCGAGAACCCTGCTAAAACGCTTAAAAACAGTGAAACCCCGTCAAAAAACACCAAGAACCCTGCTGAAACGCTTAAAAACAGTGAAAAACCGTCAAAAAACACCAAGAACCCTGCTAAAACGCTTAAAAACAGTGAAAAACCGTCAAAAAACGCCAAGAACCTTGCGTAAACGATTAAAAACAGTGAAAAACCGTCAAAAAACACCAAGAACCTTGCTTAAACACTTAAAAACAGTAAAAAACCGTCAAAAAACACCAAGAACCCTGCTAAAAACAGTGAAAAACCGTCAAAAAACACCGAGAACCCTGCTAAAACACTTAAAAACAGTGAAAACCGTCAAAAAACACCAAGAACCCTGCTAAAACGCTTAAAAACAGTGAAAAACCGTCAAAAAACTCCAAGAACCCTGCTTAAACGCTTAAAAACAGTGAAAAACCGTCAAAAAACACCAAGAACCTTGCTTAAACGCTTAAAAACAGTGAAAAACCGTCAAAAAACACCGAGAACCCTGCTAAAACGCTTAAAAACAGTGAAAACCCGTCAAAAAACACCAAGAACCCTGCTGAAACGCTTAAAAACAGTGAAAAACCGTCAAAAAACACCAAGAACCTTGCTTAAACACTTAAAAACAGTGAAAAACCGTCAAAAAACACCAAGAACCCTGCTGAGACGCTTAAAAACAGTGAAAAACCGTCAAAAAACACCAAGAACCCTGCTTAAACGCTTAAAAACAGTGAAAAACCGTCAAAAAACACCAAGAACCCTGCTTAAACGCTAAAAAATAGTGAAAAACCGTCAAAAAACACCGAGAACTCTGCTAAAACGCTTAAAAACAGTGAAAACCCGTCAAAAAACACCAAGAACCCTGCTGAAACGCTAAAAAACAGTGAAAAACCGTCAAAAAACACCAAGAACCTTGCGTAAACGATTAAAAACAGTGAAAAACCGTCAAAAAACACCAAGAACCTTGCTTAAACACTTAAAACAGTGAAAAACCGTCAAAAAACACCAAGAACCCTGCTTAAACGCTAAAAAACAATGAAAAACCGTCAAAAAACACCAAGAACCCTGCTAAAACGCTTAAAAACAGTGAAAAACCGTCAAAAAACACCAAGAACCTTGCTTATACGCTTAAAAATAGTGAAAAACCGTCAAAAAACACCGAGAACTCTGCTAAAACGCTTAAAAACAGTGAAAACCCGTCAAAAAACACCAAGAACCCTGCTGAAACGCTAAAAAACAGTGAAAAACCGTCAAAAAAACACCAAGAACCTTGCGTAAACGATTAAAAACAGTGAAAAACCGTCAAAAAACACCAAGAACCTTGCTTAAACACTTAAAAACAGTGAAAAACCGTCAAAATACACAAAGAACCCTGCTGAAACGCTTAAAAACAGTGAAAAACCGTCAAAAAACACCAAGAACCTTGCTTAAACACTTAAAAACAGTGAAAAACCGTCAAAAAACACCAAGAACCCTGCTGAAACGCTAAAAAACAGTGAAAAACCGTCAAAAAACACCAAGAACCTTGCGTAAACGATTAAAAACAGTGAAAAACCGTCAAAAAACACCAAGAACCTTGCTTAAACACTTAAAACAGTGAAAAACCGTCAAAAAACACCAAGAACCCTGCTTAAACGCTAAAAAACAATGAAAAACCGTCAAAAAACACCAAGAACCCTGCTAAAACGCTTAAAAACAGTGAAAAACCGTCAAAAAACACCAAGAACCTTGCTTAAACGCTTAAAAATAGTGAAAAACCGTCAAAAAACACCGAGAACTCTGCTAAAACGCTTAAAAACAGTGAAAACCCGTCAAAAAACACCAAGAACCCTGCTGAAACGCTAAAAAAACAGTGAAAAACCGTCAAAAAAAACACCAAGAACCTTGCGTAAACGATTAAAAACAGTGAAAAACCGTCAAAAAACACCAAGAACCTTGCTTAAACACTTAAAAACAGTGAAAAACCGTCAAAATACACAAAGAACCCTGCTGAAACGCTTAAAACAGTGAAAAACCGTCAAAAAACACCAAGAACCTTGCTTAAACACTTAAAAACAGTGAAAAACCGTCAAAAAACACCAAGAACCCTGCTGAAACGCTTAAAAACAGTGAAAAACCGTCAAAAAACACCAAGAACCTTGCTTAAACACTTAAAAACAGTGAAAAACCGTCAAAAAACACCAAGAACCCTGCTGAAACGCTTAAAAACAGTGAAAAACCGTCAAAAAACACCGAGAACCCTGCTAAAACACTTAAAAACAGTGAAAAACCGTCAAAAAACACCAAGAAGAATGCTGAAACGCTTAAAAACAGTAAAAAACCGTCAAAAAACACCAAGAACCATGCTTAAACGCTAAAAAACAGTGAAAAACCGTCAAAAAACACCAAGAACCCTGCTAAAACGCTTAAAAACAGTGAAAAACCGTCAAAAAACACCAAGAACCCTGCTAAACACGCTTAAAAACAGTGAAAAACCGTCAAAAAACACCAAGAACTCTGCGTAAACGATTAAAAACAGTGAAAAACAGTCAAAAAACTCCAAGAACCCTGCTTAAACGCTTAAAAACAGTGAAAAACCGTCAAAAAACACCAAGAACCTTGCTTAAACGCTTAAAAAGAGTGAAAAACCGTCAAAAAACACCGAGAACCCTGCTAAAACGCTTAAAAACAGTGAAACCCCGTCAAAAAACACCAAGAACCCTGCTGAAACGCTTAAAAACAGTGAAAAACCGTCAAAAAACACCAAGAACCCTGCTAAAACGCTTAAAAACAGTGAAAAACCGTCAAAAAACGCCAAGAACCTTGCGTAAACGATTAAAAACAGTGAAAAACCGTCAAAAAACACCAAGAACCTTGCTTAAACACTTAAAAACAGTAAAAAACCGTCAAAAAACACCAAGAACCCTGCTAAAAACAGTGAAAAACCGTCAAAAAACACCGAGAACCCTGCTAAAACACTTAAAAACAGTGAAAACCGTCAAAAACACCAAGAACCCTGCTAAAACGCTTAAAAACAGTGAAAAACCGTCAAAAAACTCCAAGAACCCTGCTTAAACGCTTAAAAACAGTGAAAAACCGTCAAAAAACACCAAGAACCTTGCTTAAACGCTTAAAAACAGTGAAAAACCGTCAAAAAACACCGAGAACCCTGCTAAAACGCTTAAAAACAGTGAAAACCCGTCAAAAAACACCAAGAACCCTGCTGAAACGCTTAAAAACAGTGAAAAACCGTCAAAAAACACCAAGAACCTTGCTTAACACTTAAAAACAGTGAAAAACCGTCAAAAAACACCAAGAACCCTGCTGAGACGCTTAAAAACAGTGAAAAACCGTCAAAAACACCAAGAACCCTGCTTAAACGCTTAAAAACAGTGAAAAACCGTCAAAAAACACCAAGAACCCTGCTTAAACGCTAAAAATAGTGAAAAACCGTCAAAAAACACCGAGAACTCTGCTAAAACGCTTAAAAACAGTGAAAACCCGTCAAAAAACACCAAGAACCCTGCTGAAACGCTAAAAAACAGTGAAAAACCGTCAAAAACACCAAGAACCTTGCGTAAACGATTAAAAACAGTGAAAAACCGTCAAAAAACACCAAGAACCTTGCTTAAACACTTAAAACAGTGAAAACCGTCAAAAACACCAAGAACCCTGCTTAAACGCTAAAAAAACAATGAAAAACCGTCAAAAAACACCAAGAACCCTGCTAAAACGCTTAAAAAACAGTGAAAAACCGTCAAAAACACCAAGAACCTTGCTTAAACGCTTAAAAATAGTGAAAAAACCGTCAAAAAACACCGAGAACTCTGCTAAAACGCTTAAAAACAGTGAAAACCCGTCAAAAAACACCAAGAACCCTGCTGAAACGCTAAAAAACAGTGAAAAAACCGTCAAAAAAACACCAAGAACCTTGCGTAAACGATTAAAAACAGTGAAAAACCGTCAAAAAACACCAAGAACCTTGCTTAAACACTTAAAAACAGTGAAAAACCGTCAAAATACACAAAGAACCCTGCTGAAACGCTTAAAAACAGTGAAAAACCGTCAAAAACACCAAGAACCTTGCTTAAACACTTAAAAACAGTGAAAAACCGTCAAAAACACCAAGAACCCTGCTGAAACGCTTAAAAACAGTGAAAAAACCGTCAAAAACACCAAGAACCTTGCTTAAACACTTAAAAACAGTGAAAAACCGTCAAAAAACACCAAGAACCCTGCTGAAACGCTTAAAACAGTGAAAAACCGTCAAAAAACACCGAGAACCCTGCTAAAACACTTAAAAACAGTGAAAAACCGTCAAAAAACACCAAGAAGAATGCTGAAACGCTTAAAAACAGTAAAAAACCGTCAAAAAACACCAAGAACCATGCTTAAAACGCTAAAAAACAGAGAAAAACCGTCAAAAACACCAAGAACCCTGCTAAAACGCTTAAAAACAGTGAAAAACCGTCAAAAAACACCAAGAACCCTGCTAAACACGCTTAAAACAGTGAAAAACCGTCAAAAAACACCAAGATCTCTGCGTAAACGATTAAAAACAGTGAAAAACAGTCAAAAAACTCCAAGAACCCTGCTTAAACGCTTAAAACAGTGAAAAACCGTCAAAAAACACCAAGAACCTTGCTTAAACGCTTAAAAACAGTGAAAAACCGTCAAAAAACACCGAGAACCCTGCTGAAACGCTTAAAAACAGTGAAAAACCGTCAAAAAACACCAAGAACCCTGCTAAAACGCTTAAAAACAGTGAAAAACCGTCAAAAAACGCCAAGAACCTTGCGTAAACGATTAAAAACAGTGAAAAACCGTCAAAAAACACCAAGAACCTTGCTTAAACACTTAAAAACAGTAAAAACCGTCAAAAAACACCAAGAACCCTGCTAAAAACAGTGAAAAACCGTCAAAAAACACCGAGAACCCTGCTAAAACACTTAAAAACAGTGAAAACCGTCAAAAAACACCAAGAACCCTGCTAAAACGCTTAAAAACAGTGAAAAACCATCAAAAAACTCCAAGAACCCTGCTTAAACGCTTAAAAACAGTGAAAAACCGTCAAAAAACACCAAGAACCTTGCTTAAACGCTTAAAAACAGTGAAAAACCGTCAAAAAACACCGAGAACCCTGCTAAAACGCTTAAAAACAGTGAAAACCCGTCAAAAAACACCAAGAACCCTGATGAAACGCTTAAAAACAGTGAAAAACCGTCAAAAAACAGCAAGAACCCTGCTAAAACGCTCAAAAACAGTGAAAAACCGTCAAAAAACACCGAGAACCCTGCTAAAACGCTTAAAAACAGTGAAAACCCGTCAAAAAACACCAAGAACCCTGCTGAAACGCTTAAAAACAGTGAAAAACCATCAAAAAACAGCAAGAACCCTGCTAAAACGCTCAAAAACAGTGAAAAACCGTCAAAAAACACCAAGAACCTTGTGTAAACGATTAAAAACAGTGAAAAACCGTCAAAAAACACCAAGAACCTTGCTTAAACACTTAAAAACAGTGAAAAACCGTCAAAAAACACCAAGAACCCTGCTGAAACGCTTAAAAACAGTGAAAAACCGTCAAAAAACACCGAGAACCCTGCTAAAACACTTAAAAACAGTGAAAAACCGTCAAAAAACACCAAGAAGAATGCTGAAACGCTTAAAAACAGTAAAAAACCGTCAAAAAACACCAAGAACCATGCTTAAACGCTAAAAAACAGAGAAAAACCGTCAAAAAACACCAAGAACCCTGCTAAAACGCTTAAAAACAGTGAAAAACCGTCAAAAAACACCAAGAACCCTGCTAAACACGCTTAAAAACAGTGAAAAACCGTCAAAAAACACCAAGATCTCTGCGTAAACGATTAAAAACAGTGAAAAACAGTCAAAAAACTCCAAGAACCCTGCTTAAACGCTTAAAAACAGTGAAAAACCGTCAAAAAACACCAAGAACCTTGCTTAAACGCTTAAAAACAGTGAAAAACCGTCAAAAAACACCGAGAACCCTGCTGAAACGCTTAAAAACAGTGAAAAACCGTCAAAAAACACCAAGAACCCTGCTAAAACGCTTAAAAACAGTGAAAAACCGTCAAAAAACGCCAAGAACCTTGCGTAAACGATTAAAAACAGTGAAAAACCGTCAAAAAACACCAAGAACCTTGCTTAAACACTTAAAAACAGTAAAAAACCGTCAAAAAACACCAAGAACCCTGCTAAAAACAGTGAAAAACCGTCAAAAAACACCGAGAACCCTGCTAAAACACTTAAAAACAGTGAAAACCGTCAAAAAACACCAAGAACCCTGCTAAAACGCTTAAAAACAGTGAAAAACCATCAAAAAACTCCAAGAACCCTGCTTAAACGCTTAAAAACAGTGAAAAACCGTCAAAAAACACCAAGAACCTTGCTTAAACGCTTAAAAACAGTGAAAAACCGTCAAAAAACACCGAGAACCCTGCTAAAACGCTTAAAAACAGTGAAAACCCGTCAAAAAACACCAAGAACCCTGATGAAACGCTTAAAAACAGTGAAAAACCGTCAAAAAACAGCAAGAACCCTGCTAAAACGCTCAAAAACAGTGAAAAACCGTCAAAAAACACCGAGAACCCTGCTAAAACGCTTAAAAACAGTGAAAACCCGTCAAAAAACACCAAGAACCCTGCTGAAACGCTTAAAAACAGTGAAAAACCATCAAAAAACAGCAAGAACCCTGCTAAAACGCTCAAAAACAGTGAAAAACCGTCAAAAAACACCAAGAACCTTGTGTAAACGATTAAAAACAGTGAAAAACCGTCAAAAAACACCAAGAACCTTGCTTAAACACTTAAAAACAGTGAAAAACCGTCAAAAAACACCAAGAACCCTGCTAAAACGCTTAAAAACAGTGAAAAACCGTCAAAAAACTCCAAGAACCCTGCTTAAACACCTAAAAACAGTGAAAAACCGTCAAAAAACACCGAGAACCCTGCTAAAACACTTAAAAACAGTGAAAAACCGTCAAAAAACACCAAGAAGCCTGCTGAAACGCTTAAGAACAGTGAAGTACCGTCAAAAAACATCAAGAACCCTGCTAAAACGCTTAAAAACAGTGAAAAACCGTCAAAAAACACCAAGAACTTTGCGTAAACGATTAAAAACGGTGAAAAACCGTCAAAAAACACCAAGAACCCTGCTAAAACGCTTAAAAACAGTGAAAAACCGTCAAAAAACACCAAGAACCCTGCTAAAACGCCTAAAAACAGTGAAAAACCGTCAAAAAACAGCAAGAACCCTGCGTGAACGATTAGGAACAGTGAAAAACCTTCAAAAAACACCAAGAAGCCTGCTGAAACGCTTAAAAACAGTGAAAAACCGTCAAAAAACACCAAGAACTTTGCGTAAACGCTTAAAAACAGTGAAAAACCGTCAAAAAACACCAAGAACCCTGCTAAAACGCTTAAAAACAGTGGAAAACCGTCTAAAAACACCAAGAACTTTTCGTAAACAATTAAAAACGGTGAAAAACCGTCAAAAAACACCAAGAACCTTGCTTAAACACTTAAAAACAGTGAAAAACCGTCAAAAAACACCAAGAACCCTGCTGAAACGCTTAAAAACAGTGAAAAACCGTCAAAAAACACCAAGAACCCTGCTTAAACGCTTAAAAACAGTGAAAAACCGTCAAAAAACACCAAGAACCTTGCTTAAACGCTAAAAAATAGTGAAAAACCGTCAAAAAACACCGAGAACTCTGCTAAAACGCTTAAAAACAGTGAAAACCCGTCAAAAAACACCAAGAACCCTGCTGAAACGCTAAAAAACAGTGAAAAACCGTCAAAAAACACCAAGAACCTTGTGTAAACGATTAAAAACAGTGAAAAACCGTCAAAAAACACCAAGAACCTTGCTTAAACACTTAAAAACAGTGAAAAACCGTCAAAAAACACCGAGAACTCTGCTAAAACGCTTAAAAACAGTGAAAACCCGTCAAAAAACACCAAGAACCCTGCTGAAACGCTAAAAAACAGTGAAAAACCGTCAAAAAAACACCAAGAACCTTGCGTAAACGATTAAAAACAGTGAAAAACCGTCAAAAAACACCAAGAACCTTGCTTAAACACTTAAAAACAGTGAAAAACCGTCAAAAAACACAAAGAACCCTGCTGAAACGCTTAAAAACAGTGAAAAACCGTCAAAAAACACCAAGAACCTTGCTTAAACACTTAAAAACAGTGAAAAACCGTCAAAAAACACCAAGAACCCTGCTGAAACGCTTAAAAACAGTGAAAAACCGTCAAAAAACACCAAGAACCTTGCTTAAACACTTAAAAACAGTGAAAAACCGTCAAAAAACACCAAGAACCCTGCTGAAACGCTTAAAAACAGTGAAAAACCGTCAAAAAACACCGAGAACCCTGCTAAAACACTTAAAAACAGTGAAAAACCGTCAAAAAACACCAAGAAGAATGCTGAAACGCTTAAAAACAGTAAAAAACCGTCAAAAAACACCAAGAACCATGCTTAAACGCTAAAAAACAGTGAAAAACCGTCAAAAAACACCAAGAACCCTGCTAAAACGCTTAAAAACAGTGAAAAACCGTCAAAAAACACCAAGAACCCTGCTAAACACGCTTAAAAACAGTGAAAAACCGTCAAAAAACACCAAGAACTCTGCGTAAACGATTAAAAACAGTGAAAAACAGTCAAAAAACTCCAAGAACCCTGCTTAAACGCTTAAAAACAGTGAAAAACCTTCAAAAAACACCAAGAATCTTGCTTAAACGCTTAAAAACAGTGAAAAACCGTCAAAAAACACCGAGAACCCTGCTAAAACGCTTAAAAACAGTGAAACCCCGTCAAAAAACACCAAGAACCCTGCTGAAACGCTTAAAAACAGTGAAAAACCGTCAAAAAACACCAAGAACCCTGCTAAAACGCTTAAAAACAGTGAAAAACCGTCAAAAAACGCCAAGAACCTTGCGTAAACGATTAAAAACAGTGAAAAACCGTCAAAAAACACCAAGAACCTTGCTTAAACACTTAAAAACAGTAAAAAACCGTCAAAAAACACCAAGAACCCTGCTAAAAACAGTGAAAAACCGTCAAAAAACACCGAGAACCCTGCTAAAACACTTAAAAACAGTGAAAACCGTCAAAAAACACCAAGAACCCTGCTAAAACGCTTAAAAACAGTGAAAAACCGTCAAAAAACTCCAAGAACCCTGCTTAAACGCTTAAAAACAGTGAAAAACCGTCAAAAAACACCAAGAACCTTGCTTAAACGCTTAAAAACAGTGAAAAACCGTCAAAAAACACCGAGAACCCTGCTAAAACGCTTAAAAACAGTGAAAACCCGTCAAAAAACACCAAGAACCCTGCTGAAACGCTTAAAAACAGTGAAAAACCGTCAAAAAACACCAAGAACCTTGTGTAAACGATTAAAAACAGTGAAAAACCGTCAAAAAACACCAAGAACCTTGCTTAAACACTTAAAAACAGTGAAAAACCGTCAAAAAACACCAAGAACCCTGCTAAAACGCTTAAAAACAGTGAAAAACCGTCAAAAAACTCCAAGAACCCTGCTTAAACACCTAAAAACAGTGAAAAACCGTCAAAAAACACCGAGAACCCTGCTAAAACACTTAAAAACAGTGAAAAACCGTCAAAAAACACCAAGAAGCCTGCTGAAACGCTTAAGAACAGTGAAATACCGTCAAAAAACATCAAGAACCCTGCTAAAACGCTTAAAAACAGTGAAAAACCGTCAAAAAACACCAAGAACTTTGCGTAAACGATTAAAAACGGTGAAAAACCGTCAAAAAACACCAAGAACCCTGCTAAAACGCTTAAAAACAGTGAAAAACCGTCAAAAAACACCAAGAACCCTGCTAAAACGCCTAAAAACAGTGAAAAACCGTCAAAAAACAGCAAGAACCCTGCGTGAACGATTAGGAACAGTGAAAAACCTTCAAAAAACACCAAGAAGCCTGCTGAAACGCTTAAAAACAGTGAAAAACCGTCAAAAAACACCAAGAACTTTGCGTAAACGCTTAAAAACAGTGAAAAACCGTCAAAAAACACCAAGAACCCTGCTAAAACGCTTAAAAACAGTGGAAAACCGTCAAAAAACACCAAGAACTTTTCGTAAACAATTAAAAACGGTAAAAAACCGTCAAAAAACACCAAGAACCTTGCTTAAACACTTAAAAACAGTGAAAAACCGTCAAAAAACACCAAGAACCCTGCTGAAACGCTTAAAAACAGTGAAAAACCGTCAAAAAACACCAAGAACCCTGCTTAAACGCTTAAAAACAGTGAAAAACCGTCAAAAAACACCAAGAACCTTGCTTAAACGCTAAAAAATAGTGAAAAACCGTCAAAAAACACCGAGAACTCTGCTAAAACGCTTAAAAACAGTGAAAACCCGTCAAAAAACACCAAGAACCCTGCTGAAACGCTAAAAAACAGTGAAAAACCGTCAAAAAACACCAAGAACCTTGTGTAAACGATTAAAAACAGTGAAAAACCGTCAAAAAACACCAAGAACCTTGCTTAAACACTTAAAAACAGTGAAAAACCGTCAAAAAACACCAAGAACCCTGCTAAAACGCTTAAAAACAGTGAAAAACCGTCAAAAAACTCCAAGAACCCTGCTTAAACACCTAAAAACAGTGAAAAACCGTCAAAAAACACCGAGAACCCTGCTAAAACACTTAAAAACAGTGAAAAACCGTCAAAAAACACCAAGAAGCCTGCTGAAACGCTTAAGAACAGTGAAATACCGTCGAAAAACATCAAGAACCCTGCTAAAACGCTTAAAAACAGTGAAAAACCGTCTAAAAACACCAAGAACTTTGCGTAAACGATTAAAAACGGTGAAAAACCGTCAAAAAACACCAAGAACCCTGCTAAAACGCTTAAAAACAGTGAAAAACCGTCAAAAAACACCAAGAACCCTGCTAAAACGCCTAAAAACAGTGAAAAACCGTTAAAAAACAGCAAGAACCCTGCGTGAACGATTAGGAACAGTGAAAAACCTTCAAAAAACACCAAGAAGCCTGCTGAAACGCTTAAAAACAGTGAAAAACCGTCAAAAAACACCAAGAACCCTGCTGAAACGCTTAAAAACAGTGAAAAACCGTCAAAAAACACCAAGAACCCTGCTTAAACGCTTAAAAACAGTGAAAAACCGTCAAAAAACACCAAGAACCTTGCTTAAACGCTAAAAAATAGTGAAAAACCGTCAAAAAACACCGAGAACTCTGCTAAAACGCTTAAAAACAGTGAAAACCCGTCAAAAAACACCAAGAACCCTGCTGAAACGCTAAAAAACAGTGAAAAACCGTCAAAAAACACCAAGAACCTTGCGTAAACGATTAAAAACAGTGAAAAACCGTCAAAAAACACCAAGAACCTTGCTTAAACACTTAAAAACAGTGAAAAACCGTCAAAAAACACCAAGAACCCTGCTAAACACGCTTAAAAACAGTGAAAAACCGTCAAAAAACACCAAGAACTCTGCGTAAACGATTAAAAACAGTGAAAAACCGTCAAAAAACACCAAGAACCCTGCTGAAACGCTTAAAAACAGTGAAAAACCGTCAAAAAACACCAAGAACCCTGCTAAACACGCTTAAAAACAGTGAAAAACCGTCAAAAAACACCAAGAACTCTGCGTAAACGATTAAAAACAGTGAAAAACCGTCAAAAAACTCCAAGAACCCTGCTTAAACGCTTAAAAACAGTGAAAAACCGTCAAAAAACACCAAGAACCTTGCTTAACCTTCGGACAGCTCAAATCCCTCACCATTTTATGGGTATTTTCAAACTTATTTTTTTTGTCAACCATTGAGCCCTAAATCTTAACTCATGGCTTTTTGAAAGCGTCTGCTAGAGTTCTATTCAGCAATATATCTTTAAAACACACTCATCGAAAAAAAATTTTTGCAAAAAAATTTCAAAAATTTCTAAAAAAAAATTGAACTTTGAGATATTCTGTGTACAGTAGAGGGTTAATAATTAATTCCTAATTAATTAATTTTTTCTTCAACGTTTTCGTCAAGTTTTTCCTAACATAACAATACCAAAACGACTATTATAGCATAAATGGTTATTACTCTGAAATTCACAATTGTATTTACAGTATTGTCAAGTTCAAGGTCAAATTACCTATATTGATGACGTCACAGCTCTTATTATTACTGCACAGACCACCCCCAATGCGAAAAAATTAAATTTTTTCGACGGAAATGCGCGTAGAACGACGTAAACAATCCCATACGCACATTTACGCGTTAAAATTACCATTAATTTTACGTTTTTTTTACATACAAAAAATCTCCATACCTCTGCCAACTATGGAGCAGTCAAAATCATATTTATCAAAACAACACAGCGCCAGGGATGGTCAGGGATAGTTAGTATGACTGAAAATACATGCTAAAACAATAATAAGTCGTTATAAAGGAGTATTTCCTGTCTGAGCTGAGTCGACATTTTCAGACTGTCTGACAGGCAATTTTGAAATCCACGCTATTTATACGATTCGCATTTTGCGTCACGGCTGGAAGGTTTTATCGCTTCTCTCATACCAGGGCATTACCTCAATAAACAGCTAAGAGCGATAGTAACAGTAGGTTACCATGCGTTAGCCTTAATAGCGCCGGTAAGCCCATATGGGCTTACCGGCTGTGGGAGGGTTAAACGCTTAAAAACAGTGAAAAACCGTCAAAAAACACCGAGAACCCTGCTAAAACGCTTAAAAACAGTGAAAACCCGTCAAAAAACACCAAGAACCCTGCTGAAACGCTTAAAAACAGTGAAAAACCGTCAAAAAACAGCAAGAACCCTGCTAAAACGCTTAAAAACAGTGAAAAACCGTCAAAAAACACCAAGAACCTTGTGTAAACGATTAAAAACAGTGAAAAACCGTCAAAAAACACCAAGAACCTTGCTTAAACACTTAAAAACAGTGAAAAACCGTCAAAAAACACCAAGAACCCTGCTAAAACGCTTAAAAACAGTGAAAAACCGTCAAAAAACTCCAAGAACCTTGCTTAAACAATTAAAAACGGTGAAAAACCGTCAAAAAACACCAAGAACCTTGCTTAAACACTTAAAAACAGTGAAAAACCGTCAAAAAACACCAAGAACCCTGCTGAAACGCTTAAAAACAGTGAAAAACCGTCAAAAAACACCAAGAACCCTGCTTAAACGCTCAAAAACAGTGAAAAACCGTCAAAAAACACCAAGAACCTTGCTTAAACGCTAAAAAATAGTGAAAAACCGTCAAAAAACACCGAGAACTCTGCTAAAACGCTTAAAAACAGTGAAAACCCGTCAAAAAACACCAAGAACCCCGCTGAAACGCTAAAAAACAGTGAAAAACCGTCAAAAAACACCAAGAACCTTGCGTAAACGATTAAAAACAGTGAAAAACCGTCAAAAAACACCAAGAACCTTGCTTAAACACTTAAAACAGTGAAAAACCGTCAAAAAACACCAAGAACCCTGCTTAAACGCTAAAAAACAATGAAAAACCGTCAAAAAACACCAAGAACCCTGCTAAAACGTTTAAAAACAGTGAAAAACCGTCAAAAAACACCAAGAACCCTGCTAAACACGCTTAAAAACACTGAAAAACCGTCAAAAAACACCAAGAACTCTGCGTAAACGATTAAAAACAGTGAAAAACCGTCAAAAAACTCCAAGAACCCTGCTTAAACGATTAAAAACAGTGAAAAACCGTCAAAAAACACCGAGAACCCTGCTAAAACGCTTAAAAACAGTGAAAACCCGTCAAAAAACACCAAGAACCCTGCTGAAACGCTTAAAAACAGTGAAAAACCGTCAAAAAACAGCAAGAACCCTGCTAAAACGCTTAAAAACAGTGAAAACCCGTCAAAAAACACCAAGAACCCTGCTGAAACGCTTAAAAACAGTGAAAAACCGTCAAAAAACAGCAAGAACCCTGCTAAAACGCTTAAAAACAGTGAAAAACCGTTAAAAAAACACCAAGAACCTTGTGTAAACGATTAAAAACAGTGGAAAACCGTCAAAAAACACCAAGAACCTTGCTTAAACACTTAAAAACAGTGAAAAACCGTCAAAAAACACCAAGAACCCTGCTAAAACGCTTAAAAACAGTGAAAAACCGTCAAAAAACTCCAAGAACCCTGACCAAACACCTAAAAACAGTGAAAAACCGTCAAAAAACACCGAGAACCCTGCTAAAACACTTAAAAACAGTGAAAAACCGTCAAAAAACACCAAGAAGCCTGCTGAAACGCTTAAGAACAGTGAAATACCGTCAAAAAACATCAAGAACCCTGCTAAAACGCTTAAAAACAGTGAAAACCCGTCAAAAAACCTCAAGAACCCTGCTGAAACGCTAAAAAACAGTGAAAAACCGTCAAAAAACACCAAGAACCTTGCGTAAACGATTAAAAACAGTGAAAAACCGTCAAAAAACACCAAGAACCTTGCTTAAACACTTAAAAACAGTGAAAAACCGTCAAAAAACACCAAGAACCCTGCTGAAACGCTTAAAAACAGTGAAAAACCGTCAAAAAACACCAAGAACCTTGCTTAAACACTTAAAAACAGTGAAAATCCGTCAAAAAACACCAAGAACTTTGCGTAAACAATTAAAAACGGTGAAAAACCGTCAAAAAACACCAAGAACCTTGCTTAAACACTTAAAAACAGTGAAAAACCGTCAAAAAACACCAAGAACCCTGCTGAAACGCTTAAAAACAGTGAAAAACCGTCAAAAAACACCAACAACCCTGCTTAAACGCTTAAAAACAGTGAAAAACCGTCAAAAAACACCAAGAACCTTGCTTAAACGCTTAAAAATAGTGAAAAACCGTCAAAAAACACCGAGAACTCGGCTAAAACGCTTAAAAACAGTGAAAACCCGTCAAAAAATCTCAAGAACCCTGCTGAAACGCTAAAAAACAGTGAAAAACCGTCAAAAAACACCAAGAACCTTGCGTAAACGATTAAAAACAGTGAAAAACCGTCAAAAAACACCAAGAACCTTGCTTAAACACTTAAAAACAGTGAAAAACCGTCAAAAAACACCAAGAACTTTGCGTAAACAATTAAAAACGGTGAAAAACCGTCAAAAAACACCAAGAACCTTGCTTAAACACTTAAAAACAGTGAAAAACCGTCAAAAAACACCAAGAACCCTGCTGAAACGCTTAAAAACAGTGAAAAACCGTCAAAAAACACCAACAACCCTGCTTAAACGCTTAAAAACAGTGAAAAACCGTCAAAAAACACCAAGAACCTTGCTTAAACGCTTAAAAATAGTGAAAAACCGTCAAAAAACACCGAGAACTCGGCTAAAACGCTTAAAAACAGTGAAAACCCGTCAAAAAATCTCAAGAACCCTGCTGAAACGCTAAAAAACAGTGAAAAACCGTCAAAAAACACCAAGAACCTTGCGTAAACGATTAAAAACAGTGAAAAACCGTCAAAAAACACCAAGAACCTTGCTTAAACACTTAAAAACAGTGAAAAACCGTCAAAAAACACCAAGAACCCTGCTGAAACGCTTAAAAACAGTGAAAAACCGTCAAAAAACACCAAGAACCTTGCTTAAACACTTAAAAACAGTGAAAAACCGTCAAAAAACACCAAGAACCCTGCTGAAACGCTTAAAAACAGTGAAAAACCGTCAAAAAACACCAAGAACCCTGCTTAAACGCATAAAAACAGTGAAAAACCGTCAAAAAACACCGAGAACCCTGCTAAAACACTTAAAAACACTGAAAAACCGTCAAAAAACACCAAGAAGAATGCTGAAACGCTTAAAAACAGTAAAAAACCGTCAAAAAACACCAAGAACCATGCTTAAACGCTAAAAAACAGTGAAAAACCGTCAAAAAACACCAAGAACCCTGCTAAAACGCTTAAAAACAGTGAAAAACCGTCAAAAAACACCAAGAATCTTGCTAAACACGCTTAAAAACAGTGAAAAACCGTCAAAAAACACCAAGAACTCTGCGTAAACGATTAAAAACAGTGAAAAACAGTCAAAAAACTCCAAAAACCCTGCTTAAACGCTTAAAAACAGTGAAAAACCGTCAAAAAACACCGAGAACCCTGCTAAAACGCTTAAAAACAGTGAAACACCGTCAAAAAACACCAAGAACTTTGCGTAAACAATTAAAAACGGTGAAAAACCGTCAAAAAACACCAAGAACCTTGCTTAAACACTTAAAAACAGTGAAAAACCGTCAAAAAACACCAAGAAGCCTGCTGAAACGCTTAAGAACAGTGAAATACCGTCAAAAAACATCAAGAACCCTGCTAAAACGCTTAAAAACAGTGAAAAACCGTCAAAAAACACCAATAACTTTGCGTAAACGATTAAAAACGGTGAAAAACCGTCAAAAAACGCCAAGAACCCTGCTAAAACGCTTAAAAACAGTGAAAAACCGTCAAAAAACACCAAGAACCCTGCTAAAACGCCTAAAAACAGTGAAAAACCGTCAAAAAACAGCAAGAACCCTGCGTGAACGATTAGGAACAGTGAAAAACCTTCAAAAAACACCAAGAAGCCTGCTGAAACGCTTAAAAACAGTGAAAAACCGTCAAAAAACATCAAGAACCCTGCTAAAACGCTTAAAAACAGTGAAAAACCGTCAAAAAACACCAAGAACCCTGCTAAAACGCCCAAAAATAGTGAAAAACCGTCAAAAAACACCGAGAACTCTGCTAAAACGATTAAAAACAGTGAAAACCCGTCAAAAAACCTCAAGAACCCTGCTGAAACGCTAAAAAACAGTGAAAAACCGTCAAAAAACACCAAGAACCCTGCTGAAACGCTTAAAAACAGTGAAAAACCGTCAAAAAACACCAAGAACCTTGCTTAAACGCTTAAAAATAGTGAAAAACCGTCAAAAAACACCGAGAACCCTGCTAAAACGCTTAAAAACAGTGAAAACCCGTCAAAAAACCTCAAGAACCCTGCTGAAACGCTAAAAAACAGTGAAAAACCGTCAAAAAACACCAAGAACCTTGCGTAAACGATTAAAAACAGTGAAAAACCGTCAAAAAACACCAAGAACCTTGCTTAAACACTTAAAAACAGTGAAAAACCGTCAAAAAACACCAAGAACCCTGCTGAAACGCTTAAAAACAGTGAAAAACCGTCAAAAAACACCAAGAACCTTGCTTAAACACTTAAAAACAGTGAAAAACCGTCAAAAAACACCAAGAACTTTGCGTAAACAATTAAAAACGGTGAAAAACCGTCAAAAAACACCAAGAACCTTGCTTAAACACTTAAAAACAGTGAAAAACCGTCAAAAAACACCAAGAACCCTGCTGAAACGCTTAAAAACAGTGAAAAACCGTCAAAAAACACCAAGAACCCTGCTTAAACGCTTAAAAACAGTGAAAAACCGTCAAAAAACACCAAGAACCTTGCTTAAACGCTTAAAAATAGTGAAAAACCGTCAAAAAACACCAAGAACCCTGCTTAAACGCTAAAAAACAATGAAAAACCGTCAAAAAACACCAAGAACCCTGCTAAAACGTTTAAAAACAGTGAAAAACCGTCAAAAAACACCAAGAACCCTGCTAAACACGCTTAAAAACACTGAAAAACCGTCAAAAAACACCAAGAACTCTGCGTAAACGATTAAAAACAGTGAAAAACCGTCAAAAAACTCCAAGAACCCTGCTTAAACGATTAAAAACAGTGAAAAACCGTCAAAAAACACCGAGAACCCTGCTAAAACGCTTAAAAACAGTGAAAACCCGTCAAAAAACACCAAGAACCCTGCTGAAACGCTTAAAAACAGTGAAAAACCGTCAAAAAACAGCAAGAACCCTGCTAAAACGCTTAAAAACAGTGAAAAACCGTTAAAAAAACACCAAGAACCTTGTGTAAACGATTAAAAACAGTGGAAAACCGTCAAAAAACACCAAGAACCTTGCTTAAACACTTAAAAACAGTGAAAAACCGTCAAAAAACACCAAGAACCCTGCTAAAACGCTTAAAAACAGTGAAAAACCGTCAAAAAACTCCAAGAACCCTGACCAAACACCTAAAAACAGTGAAAAACCGTCAAAAAACACCGAGAACCCTGCTAAAACACTTAAAAACAGTGAAAAACCGTCAAAAAACACCAAGAAGCCTGCTGAAACGCTTAAGAACAGTGAAATACCGTCAAAAAACATCAAGAACCCTGCTAAAACGCTTAAAAACAGTGAAAAACCGTCAAAAAACACCAATAACTTTGCGTAAACGATTAAAAACGGTGAAAAACCGTCAAAAAACGCCAAGAACCCTGCTAAAACGCTTAAAAACAGTGAAAAACCGTCAAAAAACACCAAGAACCCTGCTAAAACGCCTAAAAACAGTGAAAAACCGTCAAAAAACAGCAAGAACCCTGCGTGAACGATTAGGAACAGTGAAAAACCTTCAAAAAACACCAAGAAGCCTGCTGAAACGCTTAAAAACAGTGAAAAACCGTCAAAAAACATCAAGAACCCTGCTAAAACGCTTAAAAACAGTGAAAAACCGTCAAAAAACACCAAGAACCCTGCTAAAACGCTTAAAAATAGTGAAAAACCGTCAAAAAACACCGAGAACTCTGCTAAAACGATTAAAAACAGTGAAAACCCGTCAAAAAACCTCAAGAACCCTGCTGAAACGCTAAAAAACAGTGAAAAACCGTCAAAAAACACCAAGAACCCTGCTGAAACGCTTAAAAACAGTGAAAAACCGTCAAAAAACACCAAGAACCTTGCTTAAACGCTTAAAAATAGTGAAAAACCGTCAAAAAACACCGAGAACCCTGCTAAAACGCTTAAAAACAGTGAAAACCCGTCAAAAAACCTCAAGAACCCTGCTGAAACGCTAAAAAACAGTGAAAAACCGTCAAAAAACACCAAGAACCTTGCGTAAACGATTAAAAACAGTGAAAAACCGTCAAAAAACACCAAGAACCTTGCTTAAACACTTAAAAACAGTGAAAAACCGTCAAAAAACACCAAGAACCCTGCTGAAACGCTTAAAAACAGTGAAAAACCGTCAAAAAACACCAAGAACCTTGCTTAAACACTTAAAAACAGTGAAAAACCGTCAAAAAACACCAAGAACTTTGCGTAAACAATTAAAAACGGTGAAAAACCGTCAAAAAACACCAAGAACCTTGCTTAAACACTTAAAAACAGTGAAAAACCGTCAAAAAACACCAAGAACCCTGCTGAAACGCTTAAAAACAGTGAAAAACCGTCAAAAAACACCAACAACCCTGCTTAAACGCTTAAAAACAGTGAAAAACCGTCAAAAAACACCAAGAACCTTGCTTAAACGCTTAAAAATAGTGAAAAACCGTCAAAAAACACCGAGAACTCGGCTAAAACGCTTAAAAACAGTGAAAACCCGTCAAAAAATCTCAAGAACCCTGCTGAAACGCTAAAAAACAGTGAAAAACCGTCAAAAAACACCAAGAACCTTGCGTAAACGATTAAAAACAGTGAAAAACCGTCAAAAAACACCAAGAACCTTGCTTAAACACTTAAAAACAGTGAAAAACCGTCAAAAAACACCAAGAACCCTGCTGAAACGCTTAAAAACAGTGAAAAACCGTCAAAAAACACCAAGAACCTTGCTTAAACACTTAAAAACAGTGAAAAACCGTCAAAAAACACCAAGAACCCTGCTGAAACGCTTAAAAACAGTGAAAAACCGTCAAAAAACACCAAGAACCCTGCTTAAACGCATAAAAACAGTGAAAAACCGTCAAAAAACACCGAGAACCCTGCTAAAACACTTAAAAACACTGAAAAACCGTCAAAAAACACCAAGAAGAATGCTGAAACGCTTAAAAACAGTAAAAAACCGTCAAAAAACACCAAGAACCATGCTTAAACGCTAAAAAACAGTGAAAAACCGTCAAAAAACACCAAGAACCCTGCTAAAACGCTTAAAAACAGTGAAAAACCGTCAAAAAACACCAAGAATCCTGCTAAACACGCTTAAAAACAGTGAAAAACCGTCAAAAAACACCAAGAACTCTGCGTAAACGATTAAAAACAGTGAAAAACAGTCAAAAAACTCCAAAAACCCTGCTTAAACGCTTAAAAACAGTGAAAAACCGTCAAAAAACACCGAGAACCCTGCTAAAACGCTTAAAAACAGTGAAACACCGTCAAAAAACACCAAGAACTTTGCGTAAACAATTAAAAACGGTGAAAAACCGTCAAAAAACACCAAGAACCTTGCTTAAACACTTAAAAACAGTGAAAAACCGTCAAAAAACACCAAGAAGCCTGCTGAAACGCTTAAGAACAGTGAAATACCGTCAAAAAACATCAAGAACCCTGCTAAAACGCTTAAAAACAGTGAAAAACCGTCAAAAAACACCAATAACTTTGCGTAAACGATTAAAAACGGTGAAAAACCGTCAAAAAACGCCAAGAACCCTGCTAAAACGCTTAAAAACAGTGAAAAACCGTCAAAAAACACCAAGAACCCTGCTAAAACGCCTAAAAACAGTGAAAAACCGTCAAAAAACAGCAAGAACCCTGCGTGAACGATTAGGAACAGTGAAAAACCTTCAAAAAACACCAAGAAGCCTGCTGAAACGCTTAAAAACAGTGAAAAACCGTCAAAAAACATCAAGAACCCTGCTAAAACGCTTAAAAACAGTGAAAAACCGTCAAAAAACACCAAGAACCCTGCTAAAACGCCCAAAAATAGTGAAAAACCGTCAAAAAACACCGAGAACTCTGCTAAAACGATTAAAAACAGTGAAAACCCGTCAAAAAACCTCAAGAACCCTGCTGAAACGCTAAAAAACAGTGAAAAACCGTCAAAAAACACCAAGAACCCTGCTGAAACGCTTAAAAACAGTGAAAAACCGTCAAAAAACACCAAGAACCTTGCTTAAACGCTTAAAAATAGTGAAAAACCGTCAAAAAACACCGAGAACCCTGCTAAAACGCTTAAAAACAGTGAAAACCCGTCAAAAAACCTCAAGAACCCTGCTGAAACGCTAAAAAACAGTGAAAAACCGTCAAAAAACACCAAGAACCTTGCGTAAACGATTAAAAACAGTGAAAAACCGTCAAAAAACACCAAGAACCTTGCTTAAACACTTAAAAACAGTGAAAAACCGTCAAAAAACACCAAGAACCCTGCTGAAACGCTTAAAAACAGTGAAAAACCGTCAAAAAACACCAAGAACCTTGCTTAAACACTTAAAAACAGTGAAAAACCGTCAAAAAACACCAAGAACTTTGCGTAAACAATTAAAAACGGTGAAAAACCGTCAAAAAACACCAAGAACCTTGCTTAAACACTTAAAAACAGTGAAAAACCGTCAAAAAACACCAAGAACCCTGCTGAAACGCTTAAAAACAGTGAAAAACCGTCAAAAAACACCAAGAACCCTGCTTAAACGCTTAAAAACAGTGAAAAACCGTCAAAAAACACCAAGAACCTTGCTTAAACGCTTAAAAATAGTGAAAAACCGTCAAAAAACACCGAGAACTCGGCTAAAACGCTTAAAAACAGTGAAAACCCGTCAAAAAATCTCAAGAACCCTGCTGGAACGCTAAAAAACAGTGAAAAACCGTCAAAAAACACCAAGAACCTTGCGTAAACGATTAAAAACAGTGAAAAACCGTCAAAAAACACCAAGAACCTTGCTTAAACACTTAAAAACAGTGAAAAACCGTCAAAAAACACCAAGAACCCTGCTGAAACGCTTAAAAACAGTGAAAAACCGTCAAAAAACACCAAGAACCTTGCTTAAACACTTAAAAACAGTGAAACACCGTCAAAAAACACCAAGAACTTTGCGTAAACAATTAAAAACGGTGAAAAACCGTCAAAAAACACCAAGAACCTTGCTTAAACACTTAAAAACAGTGAAAAACCGTCAAAAAACACCAAGAAGCCTGCTGAAACGCTTAAGAACAGTGAAATACCGTCAAAAAACATCAAGAACCCTGCTAAAACGCTTAAAAACAGTGAAAAACCGTCAAAAAACACCAATAACTTTGCGTAAACGATTAAAAACGGTGAAAAACCGTCAAAAAACGCCAAGAACCCTGCTAAAACGCTTAAAAACAGTGAAAAACCGTCAAAAAACACCAAGAACCCTGCTAAAACGCCTAAAAACAGTGAAAAACCGTCAAAAAACAGCAAGAACCCTGCGTGAACGATTAGGAACAGTGAAAAACCTTCAAAAAACACCAAGAAGCCTGCTGAAACGCTTAAAAACAGTGAAAAACCGTCAAAAAACATCAAGAACCCTGCTAAAACGCTTAAAAACAGTGAAAAACCGTCAAAAAACACCAAGAACCCTGCTAAAACGCTTAAAAATAGTGAAAAACCGTCAAAAAACACCGAGAACTCTGCTAAAACGATTAAAAACAGTGAAAACCCGTAAAAAAACCTCAAGAACCCTGCTGAAACGCTAAAAAACAGTGAAAAACCGTCAAAAAACACCAAGAACCCTGCTGAAACGCTTAAAAACAGTGAAAAACCGTCAAAAAACACCAAGAACCTTGCTTAAACGCTTAAAAATAGTGAAAAACCGTCAAAAAACACCGAGAACCCTGCTAAAACGCTTAAAAACAGTGAAAACCCGTCAAAAAACCTCAAGAACCCTGCTGAAACGCTAAAAAACAGTGAAAAACCGTCAAAAAACACCAAGAACCTTGCGTAAACGATTAAAAACAGTGAAAAACCGTCAAAAAACACCAAGAACCTTGCTTAAACACTTAAAAACAGTGAAAAACCGTCAAAAAACACCAAGAACCCTGCTGAAACGCTTAAAAACAGTGAAAAACCGTCAAAAAACACCAAGAACCTTGCTTAAACACTTAAAAACAGTGAAAAACCGTCAAAAAACACCAAGAACTTTGCGTAAACAATTAAAAACGGTGAAAAACCGTCAAAAAACACCAAGAACCTTGCTTAAACACTTAAAAACAGTGAAAAACCGTCAAAAAACACCAAGAACCCTGCTGAAACGCTTAAAAACAGTGAAAAACCGTCAAAAAACACCAAGAACCCTGCTTAAACGCTTAAAAACAGTGAAAAACCGTCAAAAAACACCAAGAACCTTGCTTAAACGCTTAAAAATAGTGAAAAACCGTCAAAAAACACCGAGAACTCGGCTAAAACGCTTAAAAACAGTGAAAACCCGTCAAAAAATCTCAAGAACCCTGCTGAAACGCTAAAAAACAGTGAAAAACCGTCAAAAAACACCAAGAACCTTGCGTAAACGATTAAAAACAGTGAAAAACCGTAAAAAACACCAAGAACCTTGCTTAAACACTTAAAAACAGTGAAAAACCGTCAAAAAACACCAAGAACCCTGCTGAAACGCTTAAAAACAGTGAAAAACCGTCAAAAAACACCAAGAACCTTGCTTAAACACTTAAAAACAGTGAAAAACCGTCAAAAAACACCAAGAACCCTGCTGAAACGCTTAAAAACAGTGAAAAACCGTCAAAAAACACCAAGAACCCTGCTTAAACGCATAAAAACAGTGAAAAACCGTCAAAAAACACCGAGAACCCTGCTAAAACACTTAAAAACACTGAAAAACCGTCAAAAAACACCAAGAAGAATGCTGAAACGCTTAAAAACAGTAAAAAACAGTCAAAAAACACCAAGAACCATGCTTAAACGCTAAAAAACAGTGAAAAACCGTCAAAAAACACCAAGAACCCTGCTAAAACGCTTAAAAACAGTGAAAAACCGTCAAAAAACACCAAGAATCCTGCTAAACACGCTTAAAAACAGTGAAAAACCGTCAAACACACCAAGAACTCTGCGTAAACGATTAAAAACAGTGAAAAACAGTCAAAAAACTCCAAGAACCCTGCTTAAACGCTTAAAAACAGTGAAAAACCGTCAAAAAACACCGAGAACCCTGCTAAAACGCTTAAAAACAGTGAAACACCGTCAAAAAACACCAAGAACTTTGCGTAAACGATTAAAAACGGTGAAAAACCGTCATAAAACACCAAGAACCTTGCTTAAACACTTAAAAACAGTGAAAAACCGTCAAAAAACACCAAGAACCCTGATGAAACGCTTAAAAACAGTGAAAAACCGCCAAAAAACACCAAGAACCCTGCTTAAACGCTTAAAAACAGTGAAAAACCGCCAAAAAACACCAAGAACCCTGCTTAAACGCTCAAAAACAGTGAAAAATCGTCAAAAAACACCAAGAAGCCTGCTGAAACTCTTAAAAACAGTGAAAAACCGTCAAAAAACACCAAGAACCCTGCTAAAACGCTTAAAAACAGTGAAAAACCGTCAAAAAACACCAAGAACCCTGCTAAAACGCTTAAAAACAGTGAAAAACCGTCAAAAAACACCAAGAACTCTGCGTAAACGATTAAAAACAGTGAAAAACCGTCAAAAAACACCAAGAACCTTGCTTAAACGCTTAAAAACGGTGAAAAACCGTCAAAAAACACCAAGAACCCTGCTGAAACGCTTAAAAACAGTGAAAAACCGTCAAAAAACACCAAGAACCCTGCTAAAACGCTTAAAAGCACTGAAAAACCGTCAGAAAACACCAAGAACCTTGCGTAAACGATTAAAAACAGTGAAAACCCGTCAAAAAACACCAAGAACCTTGCTTAAACACTTAAAAACAGTGAAAAACCGTCAAAAAACACCGAGAACCCTGCTAAAACGCTTAAAAACAGTGAAAACCCGTCAAAAAACACCAAGAACCCTGCTGAAACGCTTAAAAACAGTAAAAAACCGTCAAAAAACACCAAAAACCATGCTAAAACGCTTAAAAACAGTGAAAAACCGTCAAAAAACACCAAGAACCTTGCGTAAACGATTAAAAACAGTGAAAAACCGTCAAAAAACACCAAGAACCTTGCTTAAACACTTAAAAACAGTAAAAAACCGTCAAAAAACACCAAGAACCCTGCTAAAAACAGTGAAAAACCGTCAAAAAACACCGAGAACCCTGCTAAAACACTTAAAAACAGTGAAAACCGTCAAAAAACACCAAGAACCCTGCTAAAACGCTTAAAAACAGTGAAAAACCGTCAAAAACTCCAAGAACCCTGCTTAAACACCTAAAACAGTGAAAAACCGTCAAAAAACACCGAGAACCCTGCTAAAACACTTAAAAACAGTGAAAAACCGTCAAAAAACACCAAGAACCCTGCTAAAACGCTTAAAAACAGTGAAAAACCGTCAAAAAACTCCAAGAACCCTGCTTAAACGCCTAAAAACAGTGAAAAACCGTCAAAAAACAGCAAGAACCCTGCGTGAACGATTAGAAACAGTGAAAAACCTTCAAAAAACACCAAGAAGCCTGCTGAAACGCCTAAAAACAGTGAAAAACCGTCAAAAAACATCAAGAACCCTGCTAAAACGCTTAAAAACAGTGAAAAACCGTCAAAAAACACCAAGAACCCTGCTAAAACGCTTAAAAACAGTGAAAACCCGTCAAAAAACACCAAGAACTTTGCGTAAACGATTAAAAACGGTGAAAAACCGTCAAAAAACTCCAAGAACCCTGCTTAAACGCCTAAAAACAGTGAAAAACCGTCAAAAAACAGCAAGAACCCTGCGTGAACGATTAGAAACAGTGAAAAACCTTCAAAAAACACCAAGAAGCCTGCTGAAACGCTTAAAAACAGTGAAAAACCGTCAAAAAACATCAAGAAAACTGCTAAAACGCTTAAAAACATTGAAAAACCGTCAAAAAACACCAAGAACCCTGCTAAAACGCTTAAAAACAGTGAAACACCGTCAAAAAACACCAAGAACTTTGCGTAAACGATTAAAAACGGTGAAAAACCGTCAAAAAACACCAAGAACCTTGCTTAAACACTTAAAAACAGTGAAAAACCGTCAAAAAACACCAAGAACCCTGCTGAAACGCTTAAAAACAGTGAAAAACCGTCAAAAAACACCAAGAACCCTGCTTAAACGCTTAAAAACAGTGAAAAATCGTCAAAAAACACCGAGAACCCTGCTAAAACGCAAAAAAACAGTGAAAAATCGTCAAAAAACACCAAGAAGCCTGCTGAAACTCTTAAAAACAGTGAAAAACCGTCAAAAAACACCAAGAACCCTGCTAAAACGCTTAAAAACAGTGAAAAACCGTCAAAAAACACCAAGAACCCTGCTAAAACGCTTAAAAACAGTGAAAAACCGTCAAAAAACACCAAGAACTCTGCGTAAACGATTAAAAACAGTGAAAAACCGTCAAAAAACACCAAGAACCTTGCTTAAACGCTTAAAAACGGTGAAAAACCGTCAAAAAACACCAAGAACCCTGCTGAAACGCTTAAAAACAGTGAAAAACCGTCAAAAAACACCAAGAACCCTGCTAAAACGCTTAAAAACACTGAAAAACCGTCAGAAAACACCAAGAACCTTGCGTAAACGATTAAAAACAGTGAAAACCCGTCAAAAAACACCAAGAACCTTGCTTAAACACTTAAAAACAGTGAAAAACCGTCAAAAAACACCGAGAACCCTGCTAAAACGCTTAAAAACAGTGAAAACCCGTCAAAAAACACCAAGAACCCTGCTGAAACGCTTAAAAACAGTGAAAAACCGTCAAAAAACACCAAAAACCATGCTAAAACGCTTAAAAACAGTGAAAAACCGTCAAAAAACACCAAGAACCTTGCGTAAACGATTAAAAACAGTGAAAAACCGTCAAAAAACACCAAGAACCTTGCTTAAACACTTAAAAACAGTAAAAAACCGTCAAAAAACACCAAGAACCCTGCTAAAAACAGTGAAAAACCGTCAAAAAACACAGAGAACCCTGCTAAAACACTTAAAAACAGTGAAAACCGTCAAAAAACACCAAGAACCCTGCTAAAACGCTTAAAAACAGTGAAAAACCGTCAAAAAACTCCAAGAACCCTGCTTAAACACCTAAAAACAGTGAAAAACCGTCAAAAAACACCGAGAACCCTGCTAAAACACTTAAAAACAGTGAAAAACCGTCAAAAAACACCAAGAACCCTGCTAAAACGCTTAAAAACAGTGAAAAACCGTCAAAAAACTCCAAGAACCCTGCTTAAACGCCTAAAAACAGTGAAAAACCGTCAAAAAACAGCAAGAACCCTGCGTGAACGATTAGAAACAGTGAAAAACTTTCAAAAAACACCAAGAAGCCTGCTGAAACGCCTAAAAACAGTGAAAAACCGTCAAAAAACATCAAGAACCCTGCTAAAACGCTTAAAAACAGTGAAAAACCGTCAAAAAACACCAAGAACCCTGCTAAAACGCTTAAAAACAGTGAAAACCCGTCAAAAAACACCAAGAACTTTGCGTAAACGATTAAAAACGGTGAAAAACCGTCAAAAAACACCAAGAACCCTGCTAAAACGCTTAAAAACAGTGAAAAACCGTCAAAAAACTCCAAGAACCCTGCTTAAACGCCTAAAAACAGTGAAAAACCGTCAAAAAACAGCAAGAACCCTGCGTGAACGATCAGAAACAGTGAAAAACCTTCAAAAAACACCAAGAAGCCTGCTGAAACGCTTAAAAACAGTGAAAAACCGTCAAAAAACATCAAGAAAACTGCTAAAACGCTTAAGAACATTGAAAAACCGTCAAAAAACACCAAGAACCCTGCTAAAACGCTTAAAAACAGTGAAACACCGTCAAAAAACACCAAGAACTTTGCGTAAACGATTAAAAACGGTGAAAAACCGTCAAAAAACACCAAGAACCTTGCTTAAACACTTAAAAACAGTGAAAAACCGTCAAAAAACACCAAGAACCCTGCTGAAACGCTTAAAAACAGTGAAAAACCGTCAAAAAACACCAAGAACCCTGCTTAAACGCTTAAAAACAGTGAAAAATCGTCAAAAAACACCGAGAACCCTGCTAAAACGCAAAAAAACAGTGAAAAATCGTCAAAAAACACCAAGAAGCCTGCTGAAACTCTTAAAAACAGTGAACACCCGTCAAAAAACACCAAGAACCCTGCTAAAACGCTTAAAAACAGTGAAAACCGTCAAAAAACACCCAGAACCCTGCTAAAACGCTTAAAAACAGTGAAAAACCGTCAAAAAACACCAAGAACTCTGCGTAAACGATTAAAAACAGTGAAAAACCGTCAAAAAACACCAAGAACCTTGCTTAAACGCTTAAAAACAGTGAAAAACCGTCAAAAAACACCAAGAACCCTGCTAAAACGCTTAAAAACACTGAAAAATCGACAGAAAACACCAAGAACCTTGCGTAAACGATTAAAAACAGTGAAAACCCGTCAAAAAACACCAAGAACCTTGCTTAAACACTTAAAAACAGTGAAAAACCATCAAAAAACACCAAGAACCCTGCTGAAACGCTTAAAAACAGTGAAAAATCGTCAAAAAACACCAAGAACCCTGCTTAAACGCTTAAAAACAGTGAAAAACCGTTAAAAAACCCCGAGAACCCTGCTAAAACATTTAAAAACAGTGAAAAACCGTCAAAAAACACCAAGAAGCCTGCTGAAATGCTTATAAACAGTAAAAAACCGTCAAAAAACACCAAGAACCCTGCTTAAACGCTAAAAAACAATGAAAAACCGTCAAAAAACACCAAGAACCCTGCTAAAACGTTTAAAAACAGTGAAAAACCGTCAAAAAACACCAAGAACCCTGCTAAACACGCTTAAAAACAGTGAAAAACCGTCAAAAAACACCAAGAACTCTGCGTAAATGATTAAAAACAGTGAAAAACCGTCAAAAAACTCCAAGAACCCTGCTTAAACGCTTAAAAACAGTGAAAAACCGTCAAAAAACACCAAGAACCTTGCTTAAACGCTTAAAAACAGTGAAAACCCGTCAAAAAACACCGAGAACCGTGCTAAAACGCTTAAAAACAGTGAAAACCCGTCAAAAAACACCAAGAACCCTGCTGAAACGCTCAAAAACAGTGAAAAACCGTCAAAAAACAGCAAGAACCCTGCTAAAACGCTTAAAAACAGTGAAAAACCGTCAAAAAACACCAAGAACCTTGTGTAAACGATTAAAAACAGTGAAAAACCGTCAAAAAACACCAAGAACCTTGCTTAAACACTTAAAAACAGTGAAAAACCGTCAAAAAACACCAAGAACCCTGCTAAAACGCTTAAAAACAGTGAAAAACCGTCAAAAAACTCAAAGAACCCTGCTTAAACACCTAAAAACAGTGAAAAACCGTCAAAAAACACCGAGAACCCTGCTAAAACACTTAAAAACAGTGAAAAACTGTCAAAAAACACCAAGAAGCCTGCTGAAACGCTTAAGAACAGTGAAATACCGTCAAAAAACATCAAGAACCCTGCTAAAACGCTTAAAAACAGTGAAAACCGTCAAAAAACACCAATAACTTTGCGTAAACGATTAAAAACGGTGAAAAACCGTCAAAAAACACCAAGAACCCTGCTAAAACGCTTAAAAACAGTGAAAAACCGTCAAAAAACACCAATAACCCTGCTAAAACGCCTAAAAACAGTGAAAAACCGTCAAAAAACAGCAAGAACCCTGCGTGAACGATTAGGAACAGTGAAAAACCTTCAAAAAACACCAAGAAGCCTGCTGAAACGCTTAAAAACAGTGAAAAACCGTCAAAAAACATCAAGAACCCTGCTAAAACGCTTAAAAACAGTAAAAAACCGTCAAAAAACACCAAGAACCCTGCTAAAACGCTTAAAAACAGTGGAAAACCGTCAAAAAACACCAAGAACTTTGCGTAAACAATTAAAAACGGTGAAAAACCGTCAAAAAACACCAAGAACCTTGCTTAAACACTTAAAAACAGTGAAAAACCGTCAAAAAACACCAAGAACCCTGCTGAAACGCTTAAAAACAGTGAAAAACCGTCAAAAAACACCAAGAACCCTGCTTAAACGCTTAAAAACAGTGAAAAACCGTCAAAAAACACCAAGAACCTTGCTTAAACGCTTAAAAATAGTGGAAAACCGTCAAAAAACACCGAGAACTCTGCTAAAACGCTTAAAAACAGTGAAAACCCGTCAAAAAACACCAAGAACCCTGCTGAAACGTTAAAAAATAGTGAAAAACCGTCAAAAAACACCAAGAACCTTGCGTAAACGATTAAAAACAGTGAAAAACCGTCAAAAAACACCAAGAACCCTGCTGAAACGCTTAAAAACAGTGAAAAACCGTCAAAAAACACCAAGAACCTTGCTTAAACACTTAAAAACAGTGAAAAACCGTCAAAAAACACCAAGAACCCTGCTGAAACGCTTAAAAACAGTGAAAAACCGTCAAAAAACACCAAGAACCCTGCTTAAACGCATAAAAACAGTGAAAAACCGTCAAAAAACACCCAGAACCCTGCTAAAACACTTAAAAACAGTGAAAAACCGTCAAAAAACACCAAGAAGAATGCTGAAACGCTTAAAAACAGTAAAAAACCGTCAAAAAACACCAAGAACCATGCTTAAACGCTAAAAAACAGTGAAAAACCGTCAAAAAACACCAAGAACCCTGCTAAAACGCTTAAAAACAGTGAAAAACCGTCAAAAAACACCAAGAACCCTGCTAAACACGCTTAAAAACACTGAAAAACCGTCAAAAAACACCAAGAACTCTGCGTAAACGATTAAAAACAGTGAAAAACAGTCAAAAAACTCCAAGAACCCTGCTTAAACGCTTAAAAACAGTGAAAAACCGTCAAAAAACACCAAGAACCTTGCTTAAACGCTTAAAAACAGTGAAAAACCGTCAAAAAACACCGAGAACCCTGCTAAAACGCTTAAAAACAGTGAAAACCCGTCAAAAAACACCAAGAACCCTGCTGAAACGCTTAAAAACAGTGAAAAACCGTCAAAAAACACCAAGAACCCTGCTAAAACGCTTAAAAACAGTGAAAAACCGTCAAAAATCACCAAGAACCTTGCGTAAACGATTAAAAACAGTGAAAAACCGTCAAAAAACACCAAGAACCTTGCTTAAACACTTAAAAACAGTAAAAAACCGTCAAAAAACACCAAGAACCCTGCTAAAAACAGTGAAAAACCGTCAAAAAACACCGAGAACCCTGCTAAAACGCTTAAAAACAGTGAAAAACCGTCAAAAAACTCCAAGAACCCTGCTTAAACGCTTAAAAACAGTGAAAAACCGTCAAAAAACACCAAGAACCTTGCTTAAACGCTTAAAAACAAAGAAAAACCGTCAAAAAACACCGAGAACCCTGCTAAAACGCTTAAAAACAGTGAAAACCCGTCAAAAACACCAAGAACCCTTCTGAAACGCTTAAAAACAGTGAAAAACCGTCAAAAAACACCAAGAACCCTGCTAAAACGCTTAAAAACAGTGAAAAACCGTCAAAAAACTCCAAGAACCCTGCTTAAACACCTAAAAACAGTGAAAAACTGTCAAAAAACACCGAAAACCCTGCTAAAATACTTAAAAACAGTGAAAAACCGTCAAAAAACACCAAGAAGCCTGCTGAAACGCTTAAGAACAGTGAAATACCGTCAAAAAACATCAAGAACCCTGCTAAAACGCTTAAAAACAGTGAAAAACCGTCAAAAAACACCAAGAACTTTGCGTAAACGATAAAAAACGGTGAAAAACCGTCAAAAAACACCAAGAACCCTGCTAAAACGCTTAAAAACAGTGAAAAACCGTCAAAAAACACCAAGAACCCTGCTAAAACGCCTAAAAACAGTGAAAAACCGTCAAAAAACAGCAAGAACCCTGCGTGAACGATTAGGAACAGTGAAAAACCTTCAAAAAACACCAAGAAGCCTGCTTAAACGCTTAAAAACAGTGAAAAACCGTCAAAAAACATCAAGAACCCTGCTAAAACGCTTAAAAACAGTGAAAAACCGTCAAAAAACACCAAGAACCCTGCTAAAACGCTTAAAAACAGTGGAAAACCGTCAAAAAACACCAAGAACTTTGCGTAAACAATTAAAAACGGTGAAAAACCGTCAAAAAACACCAAGAACCTTGCTTAAACACTTAAAAACAGTGAAAAACCGTCAAAAAACACCAAGAACCCTGCTGAAACGCTTAAAAACAGTGAAAAACCGACAAAAAACACCAAGAACCCTGCTTAAACGCTTAAAAACAGTGAAAAACCGTCAAAAAACACCAAGAACCCTGCTGAAACGCTAAAAAACAGTGAAAAACCGTCAAAAAACACCAAGAACGTTGCGTAAACGATTAAAAATAGTGAAAAACCGTCAAAAAACACCAAGAACCTTGCTTAAACACTTAAAAACAGTGAAAAACCGTCAAAAAACACCAAGAACCGTGCTGAAACGCTTAAAAACAGTGAAAAACCGTCAAAAAACACCAAGAACCTTGCTACACTTAAAAACAGTGAAAAACCGTCAAAAAACACCAAGAACCCTGCTGAAACGCTTAAAAACAGTGAAAAACCGTCAAAAAACACCAAGAACCCTGCTTAAACGCATAAAAACAGTGAAAAACCGTCAAAAAACACCGAGAACCCTGCTAAAACACTTAAAAACAGTGAAAAACCGTCAAAAAACACCAAGAAGAATGCTGAAGCGCTTAAAAACAGTAAAAAACCTTCAAAAAACACCAAGAACCATGCTTAAACGCTAAAAAACAGTGAAAAACCGTCAAAAAACACCAAGAACCCTGCTAAAACGCTTAAAAACAGTGAAAAACCGTCAAAAAACACCAATAACCCTGCTAAAACGCTTAAAAACAGTGAAAAACCGTCAAAAAACACCAAGAACCCTGCTAAACACGCTTAAAAACAGTGAAAAACCGTCAAAAAACACCAAGAACCCTGCTAAACACGCTTAAAAACAGTGAAAAACCGTCAAAAAACACCAAGAACTCTGCGTAAACGATTAAAAACAGTGAAAAACAGTCAAAAAACTCCAAGAACCCTGCTTAAACGCTTAAAACAGTGAAAAACCGTCAAAAAACACCAAGAACCTTGCTTAAACGCTTAAAAACAGTGAAAAACCGTCAAAAAACACCGAGAACCCTGCTAAAACGCTTAAAAACAGTGAAACCCCGTCAAAAAACACCAAGAACCCTGCTGAAACGCTTAAAAACAGTGAAAAACCGTCAAAAAACACCAAGAACCCTGCTGAAACGCTTAAAAACAGTGAAAAACCGTCAAAAAACACCAAGAACCCCGCTTAAACGCATAAAAACAGTGAAAAACCGTCAAAAAACACCGAGAACCCTGCTAAAACACTTAAAAACAGTGAAAAACCGTCAAAAAACACCAAGAAGAATGCTGAAGCGCTTAAAAAAAGTAAAAAACCTTCAAAAAACACCAAGAACCATGCTTAAACGCTAAAAAACAGTGAAAAACCGTCAAAAAACACCAAGAACCCTGCTAAAACGCTTAAAAACAGTGAAAAACCGTCAAAAAACACCAATAACCCTGCTAAAACGCTTAAAAACAGTGAAAAACCGTCAAAAAACACCAAGAACCCTGCTAAACACGCTTAAAAACAGTGAAAAACCGTCAAAAAACACCAAGAACCCTGCTAAACACGCTTAAAAACAGTGAAAAACCGTCAAAAAACACCAAGAACTCTGCGTAAACGATTAAAAACAGTGAAAAACAGTCAAAAAACTCCAAGAACCCTGCTTAAACGCTTAAAACAGTGAAAAACCGTCAAAAAACACCAAGAACCTTGCTTAAACGCTTAAAAACAGTGAAAAACCGTCAAAAAACACCGAGAACCCTGCTAAAACGCTTAAAAACAGTGAAACCCCGTCAAAAAACACCAAGAACCCTGCTGAAACGCTTAAAAACAGTGAAAAACCGTCAAAAAACACCAAGAACCCTGCTAAAACGCTTAAAAACAGTGAAAAACCGTCAAAAAACGCCAAGAACCTTGCGTAAACGATTAAAAACAGTGAAAAACCGTCAAAAAACACCAAGAACCTTGCTTAAACACTTAAAAACAGTAAAAAACCGTCAAAAAACACCAAGAACCCTGCTAAAAACAGTGAAAAACCGTCAAAAAACACCGAGAACCCTGCTAAAACACTTAAAAACAGTGAAAACCGTCAAAAAACACCAAGAACCCTGCTAAAACGCTTAAAAACAGTGAAAAACCGTCAAAAAACTCCAAGAACCCTGCTTAAACGCTTAAAAACAGTGAAAAACCGTCAAAAAACACCAAGAACCTTGCTTAAACGCTTAAAAACAGTGAAAAACCGTCAAAAAACACCGAGAACCCTGCTAAAACGCTTAAAAACAGTGAAAACCCGTCAAAAAACACCAAGAACCCTGCTGAAACGCTTAAAAACAGTGAAAAACCGTCAAAAAACAGCAAGAACCCTGCTAAAACGCTCAAAAACAGTGAAAAACCGTCAAAAAACACCGAGAACCCTGCTAAAACGCTTAAAAACAGTGAAAACCCGTCAAAAAACACCAAGAACCCTGCTGAAACGCTTAAAAACAGTGAAAAACCATCAAAAAACAGCAAGAACCCTGCTAAAACGCTCAAAAACAGTGAAAAACCGTCAAAAAACACCAAGAACCCTGCTAAAACGCTTAAAAACAGTGAAAACCCGTCAAAAAACTCCAAGAACCCTGCTTAAACACCTAAAAACAGTGAAAAACCGTCAAAAAACACCGAGAACCCTGCTAAAACACTTAAAAACAGTGAAAAACCGTCAAAAAACACCAAGAAGCCTGCTGAAACGCTTAAGAACAGTGAAATACCGTCAAAAAACATCAAGAACCCTGCTAAAACGCTTAAAAACAGTGAAAAACCGTCAAAAAACACCAAGAACTTTGCGTAAACGATTAAAAACGGTGAAAAACCGTCAAAAAACACCAAGAACCCTGCTAAAACGCTTAAAAACAGTGAAAAACCGTCAAAAAACACCAAGAACCCTGCTAAAACGCCTAAAAACAGTGAAAAACCGTCAAAAAACAGCAAGAACCCTGCGTGAACGATTAGGAACAGTGAAAAACCTTCAAAAAACACCAAGAAGCCTGCTGAAACGCTTAAAAACAGTGAAAAACCGTCAAAAAACACCAAGAACTTTGCGTAAACGCTTAAAAACAGTGAAAAACCGTCAAAAAACACCAAGAACCCTGCTAAAACGCTTAAAAACAGTGGAAAACCGTCAAAAAACACCAAGAACTTTTCGTAAACAATTAAAAACGGTGAAAAACCGTCAAAAAACACCAAGAACCTTGCTTAAACACTTAAAAACAGTGAAAAACCGTCAAAAAACACCAAGAACCCTGCTGAAACGCTTAAAAACAGTGAAAAACCGTCAAAAAACACCAAGAACCCTGCTTAAACGCTTAAAAACAGTGAAAAACCGTCAAAAAACACCAAGAACCTTGCTTAAACGCTAAAAAATAGTGAAAAACCGTCAAAAAACACCGAGAACTCTGCTAAAACGCTTAAAAACAGTGAAAACCCGTCAAAAAACACCAAGAACCCTGCTGGAACGCTAAAAAACAGTGAAAAACCGTCAAAAAACACCAAGAACCTTGTGTAAACGATTAAAAACAGTGAAAAACCGTCAAAAAACACCAAGAACCTTGCTTAAACACTTAAAAACAGTGAAAAACCGTCAAAAAACACCGAGAACTCTGCTAAAACGCTTAAAAACAGTGAAAACCCGTCAAAAAACACCAAGAACCCTGCTGAAACGCTAAAAAACAGTGAAAAACCGTCAAAAAAACACCAAGAACCTTGCGTAAACGATTAAAAACAGTGAAAAACCGTCAAAAAACACCAAGAACCTTGCTTAAACACTTAAAAACAGTGAAAAACCGTCAAAAAACACAAAGAACCCTGCTGAAACGCTTAAAAACAGTGAAAAACCGTCAAAAAACACCAAGAACCTTGCTTAAACACTTAAAAACAGTGAAAAACCGTCAAAAAACACCAAGAACCCTGCTGAAACGCTTAAAAACAGTGAAAAACCGTCAAAAAACACCGAGAACCCTGCTAAAACACTTAAAAACAGTGAAAAACCGTCAAAAAACACCAAGAAGAATGCTGAAACGCTTAAAAACAGTAAAAAACCGTCAAAAAACACCAAGAACCATGCTTAAACGCTAAAAAACAGTGAAAAACCGTCAAAAAACACCAAGAACCCTGCTAAAACGCTTAAAAACAGTGAAAAACCGTCAAAAAACACCAAGAACCCTGCTAAACACGCTTAAAAACAGTGAAAAACCGTCAAAAAACACCAAGAACTCTGCGTAAACGATTAAAAACAGTGAAAAACAGTCAAAAAACTCCAAGAACCCTGCTTAAACGCTTAAAAACAGTGAAAAACCTTCAAAAAACACCAAGAACCTTGCTTAAACGCTTAAAAACAGTGAAAAACCGTCAAAAAACACCGAGAACCCTGCTAAAACGCTTAAAAACAGTGAAACCCCGTCAAAAAACACCAAGAACCCTGCTGAAACGCTTAAAAACAGTGAAAAACCGTCAAAAAACACCAAGAACCCTGCTAAAACGCTTAAAAACAGTGAAAAACCGTCAAAAAACGCCAAGAACCTTGCGTAAACGATTAAAAACAGTGAAAAACCGTCAAAAAACACCAAGAACCTTGCTTAAACACTTAAAAACAGTAAAAAACCGTCAAAAAACACCAAGAACCCTGCTAAAAACAGTGAAAAACCGTCAAAAAACACCGAGAACCCTGCTAAAACACTTAAAAACAGTGAAAACCGTCAAAAAACACCAAGAACCCTGCTAAAACGCTTATAAACACTGAAAAACCGTCAAAAAACTCCAAGAACCCTGCTTAAACGCTTAAAAACAGTGAAAAACCGTCAAAAAACACCAAGAACCTTGCTTAAACGCTTAAAAACAGTGAAAAACCGTCAAAAAACACCGAGAACCCTGCTAAAACGCTTAAAAACAGTGAAAACCCGTCAAAAAACACCAAGAACCCTGCTGAAACGCTTAAAAACAGTGAAAAACGGCAAAAAACAGCAAGAACCCTGCTAAAACGCTCAAAAACAGTGAAAAACCGTCAAAAAACACCGAGAACCCTGCTAAAACGCTTAAAAACAGTGAAAACCCGTCAAAAAACACCAAGAACCCTGCTGAAACGCTTAAAAACAGTGAAAAACCATCAAAAAACAGCAAGAACCCTGCTAAAACGCTCAAAAACAGTGAAAAACCGTCAAAAAACACCAAGAACCTTGTGTAAACGATTAAAAACAGTGAAAAACCGTCAAAAAACACCAAGAACCCTGCTAAAACGCTTAAAAACAGTGAAAAACCGTCAAAAAACTCCAAGAACCCTGCTTAAACACCTAAAAACAGTGAAAAACCGTCAAAAAACACCGAGAACCCTGCTAAAACACTTAAAAACAGTGAAAAACCGTCAAAAAACACCAAGAAGCCTGCTGAAACGCTTAAGAACAGTGAAATACCGTCAAAAAACATCAAGAACCCTGCTAAAACGCTTAAAAACAGTGAAAAACCGTCAAAAAACACCAAGAACTTTGCGTAAACGATTAAAAACGGTGAAAAACCGTCAAAAAACACCAAGAACCCTGCTAAAACGCTTAAAAACAGTGAAAAACCGTCAAAAAACACCAAGAACCCTGCTAAAACGCCTAAAAACAGTGAAAAACTGTCAAAAAACAGCAAGAACCCTGCGTGAACGATTAGGAACAGTGAAAAACCTTCAAAAAACACCAAGAAGCCTGCTGAAACGCTTAAAAACAGTGAAAAACCGTCAAAAAACACCAAGAACTTTGCGTAAACGCTTAAAAACAGTGAAAAACCGTCAAAAAACACCAAGAACCCTGCTAAAACGCTTAAAAACAGTGGAAAACCGTCAAAAAACACCAAGAACTTTTCGTAAACAATTAAAAACGGTAAAAAACCGTCAAAAAACACCAAGAACCTTGCTTAAACACTTAAAAACAGTGAAAAACCGTCAAAAAACACCAAGAACCCTGCTGAAACGCTTAAAAACAGTGAAAAACCGTCAAAAAACACCAAGAACCCTGCTTAAACGCTTAAAAACAGTGAAAAACCGTCAAAAAACACCAAGAACCTTGCTTAAACGCTAAAAAATAGTGAAAAACCGTCAAAAAACACCGAGAACTCTGCTAAAACGCTTAAAAACAGTGAAAACCCGTCAAAAAACACCAAGAACCCTGCTGAAACGCTAAAAAACAGTGAAAAACCGTCAAAAAACACCAAGAACCTTGTGTAAACGATTAAAAACAGTGAAAAACCGTCAAAAAACACCAAGAACCTTGCTTAAACACTTAAAAACAGTGAAAAACCGTCAAAAAACACCGAGAACTCTGCTAAAACGCTTAAAAACAGTGAAAACCCGTCAAAAAACACCAAGAACCCTGCTGAAACGCTAAAAAACAGTGAAAAACCGTCAAAAAAACACCAAGAACCTTGCGTAAACGATTAAAAACAGTGAAAAACCGTCAAAAAACACCAAGAACCTTGCTTAAACACTTAAAAACAGTGAAAAACCGTCAAAAAACACAAAGAACCCTGCTGAAACGCTTAAAAACAGTGAAAAACCGTCAAAAAACACCAAGAACCTTGCTTAAACACTTAAAAACAGTGAAAAACCGTCAAAAAACACCAAGAACCCTGCTGAAACGCTTAAAAACAGTGAAAAACCGTCAAAAAACACCAAGAACCTTGCTTAAACACTTAAAAACAGTGAAAAACCGTCAAAAAACACCAAGAACCCTGCTGAAACGCTTAAAAACAGTGAAAAACCGTCAACAAACACCGAGAACACTGCTAAAACACTTAAAAACAGTGAAAAACCGTCAAAAAACACCAAGAAGAATGCTGAAACGCTTAAAAACAGTAAAAAACCGTCAAAAAACACCAAGAACCATGCTTAAACGCTAAAAAACAGTGAAAAACCGTCAAAAAACACCAAGAACCCTGCTAAAACGCTTAAAAACAGTGAAAAACCGTCAAAAAACACCAAGAACCCTGCTAAACACGCTTAAAAACAGTGAAAAACCGTCAAAAAACACCAAGAACTCTGCGTAAACGATTAAAAACAGTGAAAAACAGTCAAAAAACTCCAAGAACCCTGCTTAAACACTTAAAAACAGTGAAAAACCGTCAAAAAACACCAAGAACCCTGCTGAAACGCTTAAAAACAGTGAAAAACCGTCAAAAAACACCAAGAACCTTGCTTAAACACTTAAAAACAGTGAAAAACCGTCAAAAAACACCAAGAACCCTGCTGAAACGCTTAAAAACAGTGAAAAACCGTCAAAAAACACCGAGAACCCTGCTAAAACACTTAAAAACAGTGAAAAACCGTCAAAAAACACCAAGAAGAATGCTGAAACGCTTAAAAACAGTAAAAAACCGTCAAAAAACACCAAGAACCATGCTTAAACGCTAAAAAACAGTGAAAAACCGTCAAAAAACACCAAGAACCCTGCTAAAACGCTTAAAAACAGTGAAAAACCGTCAAAAAACACCAAGAACCCTGCTAAACACGCTTAAAAACAGTGAAAAACCGTCAAAAAACACCAAGAACTCTGCGTAAACGATTAAAAACAGTGAAAAACAGTCAAAAAACTCCAAGAACCCTGCTTAAACGCTTAAAAACAGTGAAAAACCTTCAAAAAACACCAAGAACCTTGCTTAAACGCTTAAAAACAGTGAAAAACCGTCAAAAAACACCGAGAACCCTGCTAAAACGCTTAAAAACAGTGAAACCCCGTCAAAAAACACCAAGAACCCTGCTGAAACGCTTAAAAACAGTGAAAAACCGTCAAAAAACACCAAGAACCCTGCTAAAACGCTTAAAAACAGTGAAAAACCGTCAAAAAACGCCAAGAACCTTGCGTAAACAATTAAAAACAGTGAAAAACCGTCAAAAAACACCAAGAACCTTGCTTAAACACTTAAAAACAGTAAAAAACCGTCAAAAAACACCAAGAACCCTGCTAAAAACAGTGAAAAACCGTCAAAAAACACCGAGAACCCTGCTAAAACACTTAAAAACAGTGAAAACCGTCAAAAAACACCAAGAACCCTGCTAAAACGCTTAAAAACAGTGAAAAACCGTCAAAAAACTCCAAGAACCCTGCTTAAACGCTTAAAAACAGTGAAAAACCGTCAAAAAACACCAAGAACCTTGCTTAAACGCTTAAAAACAGTGAAAAACCGTCAAAAAACACCGAGAACCCTGCTAAAACGCTTAAAAACAGTGAAAACCCGTCAAAAAACACCAAGAACCCTGCTGAAACGCTTAAAAACAGTGAAAAACGGCAAAAAACAGCAAGAACCCTGCTAAAACGCTCAAAAACAGTGAAAAACCGTCAAAAAACACCGAGAACCCTGCTAAAACGCTTAAAAACAGTGAAAACCCGTCAAAAAACACCAAGAACCCTGCTGAAACGCTTAAAAACAGTGAAAAACCATCAAAAAACAGCAAGAACCCTGCTAAAACGCTCAAAAACAGTGAAAAACCGTCAAAAAACACCAAGAACCTTGTGTAAACGATTAAAAACAGTGAAAAACCGTCAAAAAACACCAAGAACCTTGCTTAAACACTTAAAAACAGTGAAAAACCGTCAAAAAACACCAAGAACCCTGCTAAAACGCTTAAAAACAGTGAAAAACCGTCAAAAAACTCCAAGAACCCTGCTTAAACACCTAAAAACAGTGAAAAACCGTCAAAAAACACCGAGAACCCTGCTAAAACACTTAAAAACAGTGAAAAACCGTCAAAAAACACCAAGAAGCCTGCTGAAACGCTTAAGAACAGTGAAATACCGTCAAAAAACATCAAGAACCCTGCTAAAACGCTTAAAAACAGTGAAAAACCGTCAAAAAACACCAAGAACTTTGCGTAAACGATTAAAAACGGTGAAAAACCGTCAAAAAACACCAAGAACCCTGCTAAAACGCTTAAAAACAGTGAAAAACCGTCAAAAAACACCAAGAACCCTGCTAAAACGCCTAAAAACAGTGAAAAACCGTCAAAAAACAGCAAGAACCCTGCGTGAACGATTAGGAACAGTGAAAAACCTTCAAAAAACACCAAGAAGCCTGCTGAAACGCTTAAAAACAGTGAAAAACCGTCAAAAAACACTAAGAACTTTGCGTAAACGCTTAAAAACAGTGAAAAACCGTCAAAAAACACCAAGAACCCTGCTAAAACGCTTAAAAACAGTGGAAAACCGTCAAAAAACACCAAGAACTTTTCGTAAACAATTAAAAACGGTAAAAAACCGTCAAAAAACACCAAGAACCTTGCTTAAACACTTAAAAACAGTGAAAAACCGTCAAAAAACACCAAGAACCCTGCTGAAACGCTTAAAAACAGTGAAAAACCGTCAAAAAACACCAAGAACCCTGCTTAAACGCTTAAAAACAGTGAAAAACCGTCAAAAAACACCAAGAACCTTGCTTAAACGCTAAAAAATAGTGAAAAACCGTCAAAAAACACCGAGAACTCTGCTAAAACGCTTAAAAACAGTGAAAACCCGTCAAAAAACACCAAGAACCCTGCTGAAACGCTAAAAAACAGTGAAAAACCGTCAAAAAACACCAAGAACCTTGTGTAAACGATTAAAAACAGTGAAAAACCGTCAAAAAACACCAAGAACCTTGCTTAAACACTTAAAAACAGTGAAAAACCGTCAAAAAACACCGAGAACTCTGCTAAAACGCTTAAAAACAGTGAAAACCCGTCAAAAAACACCAAGAACCCTGCTGAAACGCTAAAAAACAGTGAAAAACCGTCAAAAAAACACCAAGAACCTTGCGTAAACGATTAAAAACAGTGAAAAACCGTCAAAAAACACCAAGAACCTTGCTTAAACACTTAAAAACAGTGAAAAACCGTCAAAAAACACAAAGAACCCTGCTGAAACGCTTAAAAACAGTGAAAAACCGTCAAAAAACACCAAGAACCTTGCTTAAACACTTAAAAACAGTGAAAAACCGTCAAAAAACACCAAGAACCCTGCTGAAACGCTTAAAAACAGTGAAAAACCGTCAAAAAACACCAAGAACCTTGCTTAAACACTTAAAAACAGTGAAAAACCGTCAAAAAACACCAAGAACCCTGCTGAAACGCTTAAAAACAGTGAAAAACCGTCAAAAAACACCGAGAACCCTGCTAAAACACTTAAAAACAGTGAAAAACCGTCAAAAAACACCAAGAAGAATGCTGAAACGCTTAAAAACAGTAAAAAACCGTCAAAAAACACCAAGAACCATGCTTAAACGCTAAAAAACAGTGAAAAACCGTCAAAAAACACCAAGAACCCTGCTAAAACGCTTAAAAACTGTGAAAAACCGTCAAAAAACACCAAGAACCCTGCTAAACACGCTTAAAAACAGTGAAAAACCGTCAAAAAACACCAAGAACTCTGCGTAAACGATTAAAAACAGTGAAAAACAGTCAAAAAACTCCAAGAACCCTGCTTAAACGCTTAAAAACAGTGAAAAACCTTCAAAAAACACCAAGAACCTTGCTTAAACGCTTAAAAACAGTGAAAAACCGTCAAAAAACACCGAGAACCCTGCTAAAACGCTTAAAAACAGTGAAACCCCGTCAAAAAACACCAAGAACCCTGCTGAAACGCTTAAAAACAGTGAAAAACCGTCAAAAAACACCAAGAACCCTGCTAAAACGCTTAAAAACAGTGAAAAACCGTCAAAAAACGCCAAGAACCTTGCGTAAACGATTAAAAACAGTGAAAAACCGTCAAAAAACACCAAGAACCTTGCTTAAACACTTAAAAACAGTAAAAAACCGTCAAAAAACACCAAGAACCCTGCTAAAAACAGTGAAAAACCGTCAAAAAACACCGAGAACCCTGCTAAAACACTTAAAAACAGTGAAAACCGTCAAAAAACACCAAGAACCCTGCTAAAACGCTTAAAAACAGTGAAAAACCGTCAAAAAACTCCAAGAACCCTGCTTAAACGCTTAAAAACAGTGAAAAACCGTCAAAAAACACCAAGAACCTTGCTTAAACGCTTAAAAACAGTGAAAAACCGTCAAAAAACACCGAGAACCCTGCTAAAACGCTTAAAAACAGTGAAAACCTGTCAAAAAACACCAAGAACCCTGCTGAAACGCTTAAAAACAGTGAAAAACGGCAAAAAACAGCAAGAACCCTGCTAAAACGCTCAAAAACAGTGAAAAACCGTCAAAAAACACCGAGAACCCTGCTAAAACGCTTAAAAACAGTGAAAACCCGTCAAAAAACACCAAGAACCCTGCTGAAACGCTTAAAAACAGTGAAAAACCATCAAAAAACAGCAAGAACCCTGCTAAAACGCTCAAAAACAGTGAAAAACCGTCAAAAAACACCAAGAACCTTGTGTAAACGATTAAAAACAGTGAAAAACCGTCAAAAAACACCAAGAACCTTGCTTAAACACTTAAAAACAGTGAAAAACCGTCAAAAAACACCAAGAACCCTGCTAAAACGCTTAAAAACAGTGAAAAACCGTCAAAAAACTCCAAGAACCCTGCTTAAACACCTAAAAACAGTGAAAAACCGTCAAAAAACACCGAGAACCCTGCTAAAACACTTAAAAACAGTGAAAAACCGTCAAAAAACACCAAGAAGCCTGCTGAAACGCTTAAGAACAGTGAAATACCGTCAAAAAACATCAAGAACCCTGCTAAAACGCTTAAAAACAGTGAAAAACCGTCAAAAAACACCAAGAACTTTGCGTAAACGATTAAAAACGGTGAAAAACCGTCAAAAAACACCAAGAACCCTGCTAAAACGCTTAAAAACAGTGAAAAACCGTCAAAAAACACCAAGAACCCTGCTAAAACGCCTAAAAACAGTGAAAAACCGTCAAAAAACAGCAAGAACCCTGCGTGAACGATTAGGAACAGTGAAAAACCTTCAAAAAACACCAAGAAGCCTGCTGAAACGCTTAAAAACAGTGAAAAACCGTCAAAAAACACCAAGAACTTTGCGTAAACGCTTAAAAACAGTGAAAAACCGTCAAAAAACACCAAGAACCCTGCTAAAACGCTTAAAAACAGTGGAAAACCGTCAAAAAACACCAAGAACTTTTCGTAAACAATTAAAAACGGTAAAAAACCGTCAAAAAACACCAAGAACCTTGCTTAAACACTTAAAAACAGTGAAAAACCGTCAAAAAACACCAAGAACCCTGCTGAAACGCTTAAAAACAGTGAAAAACCGTCAAAAAACACCAAGAACCCTGCTTAAACGCTTAAAAACAGTGAAAAACCGTCAAAAAACACCAAGAACCTTGCTTAAACGCTAAAAAATAGTGAAAAACCGTCAAAAAACACCGAGAACTCTGCTAAAACGCTTAAAAACAGTGAAAACCCGTCAAAAAACACCAAGAACCCTGCTGAAACGCTAAAAAACAGTGAAAAACCGTCAAAAAACACCAAGAACCTTGTGTAAACGATTAAAAACAGTGAAAAACCGTCAAAAAACACCAAGAACCTTGCTTAAACACTTAAAAACAGTGAAAAACCGTCAAAAAACACCAAGAACCCTGCTAAAACGCTTAAAAACAGTGAAAAACCGTCAAAAAACTCCAAGAACCCTGCTTAAACACCTAAAAACAGTGAAAAACCGTCAAAAAACACCGAGAACCCTGCTAAAACACTTAAAAACAGTGAAAAACCGTCAAAAAACACCAAGAAGCCTGCTGAAACGCTTAAGAACAGTGAAATACCGTCAAAAAACATCAAGAACCCTGCTAAAACGCTTAAAAACAGTGAAAAACCGTCTAAAAACACCAAGAACTTTGCGTAAACGATTAAAAACGGTGAAAAACCGTCAAAAAACACCAAGAACCCTGCTAAAACGCTTAAAAACAGTGAAAAACCGTCAAAAAACACCAAGAACCCTGCTAAAACGCCTAAAAACAGTGAAAAACCGTTAAAAAACAGCAAGAACCCTGCGTGAACGATTAGGAACAGTGAAAAACCTTCAAAAAACACCAAGAAGCCTGCTGAAACGCTTAAAAACAGTGAAAAACCGTCAAAAAACACCAAGAACTTTGCGTAAACGCTTAAAAACAGTGAAAAACCGTCAAAAAACACCAAGAACCCTGCTAAAACGCTTAAAAACAGTGGAAAACCGTCAAAAAACACCAAGAACTTTTCGTAAACAATTAAAAACGGTGAAAAACCGTCAAAAAACACCAAGAACCCTGCTGAAACGCTTAAAAACAGTGAAAAACCGTCAAAAAACACCAAGAACCCTGCTTAAACGCTTAAAAACAGTGAAAAACCGTCAAAAAACACCAAGAACCTTGCTTAAACGCTAAAAAATAGTGAAAAACCGTCAAAAAACACCGAGAACTCTGCTAAAACGCTTAAAAACAGTGAAAACCCGTCAAAAAACACCAAGAACCCTGCTGAAACGCTAAAAAACAGTGAAAAACCGTCAAAAAACACCAAGAACCTTGCGTAAACGATTAAAAACAGTGAAAAACCGTCAAAAAACACCAAGAACCTTGCTTAAACACTTAAAAACAGTGAAAAACCGTCAAAAAACACCAAGAACCCTGCTAAACACGCTTAAAAACAGTGAAAAACCGTCAAAAAACACCAAGAACTCTGCGTAAACGATTAAAAACAGTGAAAAACCGTCAAAAAACACCAAGAACCCTGCTAAAACGCTTAAAAACAGTGAAAAACCGTCAAAAAACACCAAGAACCCTGCTAAAACGCCTAAAAACAGTGAAAAACCGTTAAAAAACAGCAAGAACCCTGCGTGAACGATTAGGAACAGTGAAAAACCTTCAAAAAACACCAAGAAGCCTGCTGAAACGCTTAAAAACAGTGAAAAACCGTCAAAAAACACCAAGAACTTTGCGTAAACGCTTAAGAACAGTGAAATACCGTCAAAAAACACCAAGAACCCTGCTAAAACGCTTAAAAACAGTGGAAAACCGTCAAAAAACACCAAGTACTTTTCGTAAACAATTAAAAACGGTGAAAAACTGTCAAAAAACACCAAGAACCCTGCTGAAACGCTTAAAAACAGTGAAAAACCGTCAAAAAACACCAAGAACCCTGCTTAAACGCTTAAAAACAGTGAAAAACCGTCAAAAAACACCAAGAACCTTGCTTAAACGCTAAAAAATAGTGAAAAACCGTCAAAAAACACCGAGAACTCTGCTAAAACGCTTAAAAACAGTGAAAACCCGTCAAAAAACACCAAGAACCCTGCTGAAACGCTAAAAAACAGTGAAAAACCGTCAAAAAACACCAAGAACCTTGCGTAAACGATTAAAAACAGTGAAAAACCGTCAAAAAACACCAAGAACCTTGCTTAAACACTTAAAAACAGTGAAAAACCGTCAAAAAACACCAAGAACCCTGCTAAACACGCTTAAAAACAGTGAAAAACCGTCAAAAAACACCAAGAACTCTGCGTAAACGATTAAAAACAGTGAAAAACCGTCAAAAAACACCAAGAACCCTGCTGAAACGCTTAAAAACAGTGAAAAACCGTCAAAAAACACCAAGAACCCTGCTAAACACGCTTAAAAACAGTGAAAAACCGTCAAAAAACACCAAGAACCCTGCTAAACACGCTTAAAAACAGTGAAAAACCGTCAAAAAACACCGAGAACTCTGCTAAAACGCTTAAAAACAGTGAAAACCCGTCAAAAAACACCAAGAACCCTGCTGAAACGCTAAAAAACAGTGAAAAACCGTCAAAAAACACCAAGAACCTTGTGTAAACGATTAAAAACAGTGAAAAACCGTCAAAAAACACCAAGAACCTTGCTTAAACACTTAAAAACAGTGAAAAACCGTCAAAAAACTCCAAGAACCCTGCTTAAACACCTAAAAACAGTGAAAAACCGTCAAAAAACACCGAGAACCCTGCTAAAACACTTAAAAACAGTGAAAAACCGTCAAAAAACACCAAGAAGCCTGCTGAAACGCTTAAGAACAGTGAAATACCGTCAAAAAACATCAAGAACCCTGCTAAAACGCTTAAAAACAGTGAAAAACCGTCTAAAAACACCAAGAACTTTGCGTAAACGATTAAAAACGGTGAAAAACCGTCAAAAAACACCAAGAACCCTGCTAAAACGCTTAAAAACAGTGAAAAACCGTCAAAAAACACCAAGAACCCTGCTAAAACGCCTAAAAACAGTGAAAAACCGTTAAAAAACAGCAAGAACCCTGCGTGAACGATTAGGAACAGTGAAAAACCTTCAAAAAACACCAAGAAGCCTGCTGAAACGCTTAAAAACAGTGAAAAACCGTCAAAAAACACCAAGAACTTTGCGTAAACGCTTAAAAACAGTGAAAAACCGTCAAAAAACACCAAGAACCCTGCTAAAACGCCTAAAAACAGTGAAAAACCGTTAAAAAACAGCAAGAACCCTGCGTGAACGATTAGGAACAGTGAAAAACCTTCAAAAAACACCAAGAAGCCTGCTGAAACGCTTAAAAACAGTGAAAAACCGTCAAAAAACACCAAGAACTTTGCGTAAACGCTTAAAAACAGTGAAAAACCGTCAAAAAACACCAAGAACCCTGCTAAAACGCTTAAAAACAGTGGAAAACCGTCAAAAAACACCAAGAACTTTTCGTAAACAATTAAAAACGGTGAAAAACCGTCAAAAAACACCAAGAACCCTGCTGAAACGCTTAAAAACAGTGAAAAACCGTCAAAAAACACCAAGAACCCTGCTTAAACGCTTAAAAACAGTGAAAAACCGTCAAAAAACACCAAGAACCTTGCTTAAACGCTAAAAAATAGTGAAAAACCGTCAAAAAACACCAAGAACCTTGCTTAAACACTTAAAAACAGTGAAAAACCGTCAAAAAACACCAAGAACCCTGCTAAAACGCTTAAAAACAGTGAAAAACCGTCAAAAAACTCCAAGAACCCTGCTTAAACACCTAAAAACAGTGAAAAACCGTCAAAAAACACCGAGAACCCTGCTAAAACACTTAAAAACAGTGAAAAACCGTCAAAAAACACCAAGAAGCCTGCTGAAACGCTTAAGAACAGTGAAATACCGTCAAAAAACATCAAGAACCCTGCTAAAACGCTTAAAAACAGTGAAAAACCGTCTAAAAACACCAAGAACTTTGCGTAAACGATTAAAAACGGTGAAAAACCGTCAAAAAACACCAAGAACCCTGCTAAAACGCTTAAAAACAGTGAAAAACCGTCAAAAAACACCAAGAACCCTGCTAAAACGCCTAAAAACAGTGAAAAACCGTTAAAAAACAGCAAGAACCCTGCGTGAACGATTAGGAACAGTGAAAAACCTTCAAAAAACACCAAGAAGCCTGCTGAAACGCTTAAAAACAGTGAAAAACCGTCAAAAAACACCAAGAACTTTGCGTAAACGCTTAAAAACAGTGAAAAACCGTCAAAAAACACCAAGAACCCTGCTAAAACGCTTAAAAACAGTGAAAAACCGTCTAAAAACACCAAGAACTTTGCGTAAACGATTAAAAACGGTGAAAAACCGTCAAAAAACACCAAGAACCCTGCTAAAACGCTTAAAAACAGTGAAAAACCGTCAAAAAACACCAAGAACCCTGCTAAAACGCCTAAAAACAGTGAAAAACCGTTAAAAAACAGCAAGAACCCTGCGTGAACGATTAGGAACAGTGAAAAACCTTCAAAAAACACCAAGAAGCCTGCTGAAACGCTTAAAAACAGTGAAAAACCGTCAAAAAACACCAAGAACTTTGCGTAAACGCTTAAAAACAGTGAAAAACCGTCAAAAAACACCAAGAACCCTGCTAAAACGCTTAAAAACAGTGGAAAACCGTCAAAAAACACCAAGAACTTTTCGTAAACAATTAAAAACGGTGAAAAACCGTCAAAAAACACCAAGAACCCTGCTGAAACGCTTAAAAACAGTGAAAAACCGTCAAAAAACACCAAGAACCCTGCTTAAACGCTTAAAAACAGTGAAAAACCGTCAAAAAACACCAAGAACCTTGCTTAAACGCTAAAAAATAGTGAAAAACCGTCAAAAAACACCGAGAACTCTGCTAAAACGCTTAAAAACAGTGAAAACCCGTCAAAAAACACCAAGAACCCTGCTGAAACGCTAAAAAACAGTGAAAAACCGTCAAAAAACACCAAGAACCTTGCGTAAACGATTAAAAACAGTGAAAAACCGTCAAAAAACACCAAGAACCTTGCTTAAACACTTAAAAACAGTGAAAAACCGTCAAAAAACACCAAGAACCCTGCTAAACACGCTTAAAAACAGTGAAAAACCGTCAAAAAACACCAAGAACTCTGCGTAAACGATTAAAAACAGTGAAAAACCGTCAAAAAACACCAAGAACCCTGCTGAAACGCTTAAAAACAGTGAAAAACCGTCAAAAAACACCAAGAACCCTGCTAAACACGCTTAAAAACAGTGAAAAACCGTCAAAAAACACCAAGAACTCTGCGTAAACGATTAAAAACAGTGAAAAACCGTCAAAAAACTCCAAGAACCCTGCTTAAACGCTTAAAAACAGTGAAAAACCGTCAAAAAACACCAAGAACCTTGCTTAAACGCTTAAAAACAGTGAAAAACCGTCAAAAAACACCGAGAACCCTGCTAAAACGCTTAAAAACAGTGAAAACCCGTCAAAAAACACCAAGAACCCTGCTGAAACGCTTAAAAACAGTGAAAAACCGTCAAAAAACAGCAAGAACCCTGCTAAAACGCTTAAAAACAGTGAAAAACCGTCAAAAAACACCAAGAACCTTGTGTAAACGATTAAAAACAGTGAAAAACCGTCAAAAAACACCAAGAACCTTGCTTAAACACTTAAAAACAGTGAAAAACCGTCAAAAAACACCAAGAACCCTGCTAAAACGCTTAAAAACAGTGAAAAACCGTCAAAAAACTCCAAGAACCTTGCTTAAACAATTAAAAACGGTGAAAAACCGTCAAAAAACACCAAGAACCTTGCTTAAACACTTAAAAACAGTGAAAAACCGTCAAAAAACACCAAGAACCCTGCTAAAACGCTTAAAAACAGTGGAAAACCGTCAAAAAACACCAAGAACTTTTCGTAAACAATTAAAAACGGTGAAAAACCGTCAAAAAACACCAAGAACCCTGCTGAAACGCTTAAAAACAGTGAAAAACCGTCAAAAAACACCAAGAACCCTGCTTAAACGCTTAAAAACAGTGAAAAACCGTCAAAAAACACCAAGAACCTTGCTTAAACGCTAAAAAATAGTGAAAAACCGTCAAAAAACACCGAGAACTCTGCTAAAACGCTTAAAAACAGTGAAAACCCGTCAAAAAACACCAAGAACCCTGCTGAAACGCTAAAAAACAGTGAAAAACCGTCAAAAAACACCAAGAACCTTGCGTAAACGATTAAAAACAGTGAAAAACCGTCAAAAAACACCAAGAACCTTGCTTAAACACTTAAAAACAGTGAAAAACCGTCAAAAAACACCAAGAACCCTGCTAAACACGCTTAAAAACAGTGAAAAACCGTCAAAAAACACCAAGAACTCTGCGTAAACGATTAAAAACAGTGAAAAACCGTCAAAAAACACCAAGAACCCTGCTGAAACGCTTAAAAACAGTGAAAAACCGTCAAAAAACACCAAGAACCCTGCTAAACACGCTTAAAAACAGTGAAAAACCGTCAAAAAACACCAAGAACTCTGCGTAAACGATTAAAAACAGTGAAAAACCGTCAAAAAACTCCAAGAACCCTGCTTAAACGCTTAAAAACAGTGAAAAACCGTCAAAAAACACCAAGAACCTTGCTTAAACGCTTAAAAACAGTGAAAAACCGTCAAAAAACACCGAGAACCCTGCTAAAACGCTTAAAAACAGTGAAAACCCGTCAAAAAACACCAAGAACCCTGCTGAAACGCTTAAAAACAGTGAAAAACCGTCAAAAAACAGCAAGAACCCTGCTAAAACGCTTAAAAACAGTGAAAAACCGTCAAAAAACACCAAGAACCTTGTGTAAACGATTAAAAACAGTGAAAAACCGACAAAAAACACCAAGAACCTTGCTTAAACACTTAAAAACAGTGAAAAACCGTCAAAAAACACCAAGAACCCTGCTAAAACGCTTAAAAACAGTGAAAAACCGTCAAAAAACTCCAAGAACCTTGCTTAAACAATTAAAAACGGTGAAAAACCGTCAAAAAACACCAAGAACCTTGCTTAAACACTTAAAAACAGTGAAAAACCGTCAAAAAACACCAAGAACCCTGCTGAAACGCTTAAAAACAGTGAAAAACCGTCAAAAAACACCAAGAACCCTGCTTAAACGCTCAAAAACAGTGAAAAACCGTCAAAAAACACCAAGAACCTTGCTTAAACGCTAAAAAATAGTGAAAAACCGTCAAAAAACACCGAGAACTCTGCTAAAACGCTTAAAAACAGTGAAAACCCGTCAAAAAACACCAAGAACCCTGCTGAAACGCTAAAAAACAGTGAAAAACCGTCAAAAAACACCAAGAACCTTGCGTAAACGATTAAAAACAGTGAAAAACCGTCAAAAAACACCAAGAACCTTGCTTAAACACTTAAAACAGTGAAAAACCGTCAAAAAACACCAAGAACCCTGCTAAAACGTTTAAAAACAGTGAAAAACCGTCAAAAAACACCAAGAACCCTGCTAAAACGTTTAAAAACAGTGAAAAACCGTCAAAAAACACCAAGAACCCTGCTAAACACGCTTAAAAACAGTGAAAAACCGTCAAAAAACACCAAGAACTCTGCGTAAACGATTAAAAACAGTGAAAAACCGTCAAAAAACTCCAAGAACCCTGCTTAAACGATTAAAAACAGTGAAAAACCGTCAAAAAACACCGAGAACCCTGCTAAAACGCTTAAAAACAGTGAAAACCCGTCAAAAAACACCAAGAACCCTGCTGAAACGCTTAAAAACAGTGAAAAACCGTCAAAAAACAGCAAGAACCCTGCTAAAACGCTCAAAAACAGTGAAAAACCGTCAAAAAACACCAAGAACCTTGTGTAAACGATTAAAAACAGTGGAAAACCGTCAAAAAACACCAAGAACCTTGCTTAAACACTTAAAAACAGTGAAAAACCGTCAAAAAACACCAAGAACCCTGCTAAAACGCTTAAAAACAGTGAAAAACCGTCAAAAAACTCCAAGAACCCTGCCCAAACACCTAAAAACAGTGAAAAACCGTCAAAAAACACCGAGAACCCTGCTAAAACACTTAAAAACAGTGAAAAACCGTCAAAAAACACCAAGAAGCCTGCTGAAACGCTTAAGAACAGTGAAATACCGTCAAAAAACATCAAGAACCCTGCTAAAACGCTTAAAAACAGTGAAAAACCGTCAAAAAACACCAATAACTTTGCGTAAACGATTAAAAACGGTGAAAAACCGTCAAAAAACGCCAAGAACCCTGCTAAAACGCTTAAAAACAGTGAAAAACCGTCAAAAAACACCAAGAACCCTGCTAAAACGCCTAAAAACAGTGAAAAACCGTCAAAAAACAGCAAGAACCCTGCGTGAACGATTAGGAACAGTGAAAAACCTTCAAAAAACACCAAGAAGCCTGCTGAAACGCTTAAAAACAGTGAAAAACCGTCAAAAAACATCAAGAACCCTGCTAAAACGCTTAAAAACAGTGAAAAACCGTCAAAAAACACCAAGAACCCTGCTAAAACGCTTAAAAATAGTGAAAAACCGTCAAAAAACACCGAGAACTCTGCTAAAACGATTAAAAACAGTGAAAACCCGTCAAAAAACCTCAAGAACCCTGCTGAAACGCTAAAAAACAGTGAAAAACCGTCAAAAAACACCAAGAACCCTGCTGAAACGCTTAAAAACAGTGAAAAACCGTCAAAAAACACCAAGAACCTTGCTTAAACGCTTAAAAATAGTGAAAAACCGTCAAAAAACACCGAGAACCCTGCTAAAACGCTTAAAAACAGTGAAAACCCGTCAAAAAACCTCAAGAACCCTGCTGAAACGCTAAAAAACAGTGAAAAACCGTCAAAAAACACCAAGAACCTTGCGTAAACGATTAAAAACAGTGAAAAACCGTCAAAAAACACCAAGAACCTTGCTTAAACACTTAAAAACAGTGAAAAACCGTCAAAAAACACCAAGAACCCTGCTGAAACGCTTAAAAACAGTGAAAAACCGTCAAAAAACACCAAGAACCTTGCTTAAACACTTAAAAACAGTGAAAAACCGTCAAAAAACACCAAGAACTTTGCGTAAACAATTAAAAACGGTGAAAAACCGTCAAAAAACACCAAGAACCTTGCTTAAACACTTAAAAACAGTGAAAAACCGTCAAAAAACACCAAGAACCCTGCTGAAACGCTTAAAAACAGTGAAAAACCGTCAAAAAACACCAAGAACCCTGCTTAAACGCTTAAAAACAGTGAAAAACCGTCAAAAAACACCAAGAACCTTGCTTAAACGCTTAAAAATAGTGAAAAACCGTCAAAAAACACCGAGAACTCGGCTAAAACGCTTAAAAACAGTGAAAACCCGTCAAAAAATCTCAAGAACCCTGCTGAAACGCTAAAAAACAGTGAAAAACCGTCAAAAAACACCAAGAACCTTGCGTAAACGATTAAAAACAGTGAAAAACCGTCAAAAAACACCAAGAACCTTGCTTAAACACTTAAAAACAGTGAAAAACCGTCAAAAAACACCAAGAACCCTGCTGAAACGCTTAAAAACAGTGAAAAACCGTCAAAAACACCAAGAACCTTGCTTAAACACTTAAAAACAGTGAAAAACCGTCAAAAAACACCAAGAACCCTGCTGAAACGCTTAAAAACAGTGAAAAACCGTCAAAAAACACCGAGAACCCTGCTAAAACACTTAAAAACACTGAAAAACCGTCAAAAAACACCAAGAAGAATGCTGAAACGCTTAAAAACAGTAAAAACCGTCAAAAAACACCAAGAACCATGCTTAAACGCTAAAAAACAGTGAAAAACCGTCAAAAAACACCAAGAACCCTGCTAAAACGCTTAAAAACAGTGAAAAACCGTCAAAAAACACCAAGAATCCTGCTAAACACGCTTAAAAACAGTGAAAAACCGTCAAAAAACACCAAGAACTCTGCGTAAACGATTAAAAACAGTGAAAAACAGTCAAAAAACTCCAAGAACCCTGCTTAAACGCTTAAAAACAGTGAAAAACCGTCAAAAAACACCGAGAACCCTGCTAAAACGCTTAAAAACAGTGAAACACCGTCAAAAAACACCAAGAAGCCTGCTGAAACGCTTAAAAACAGTGAAAAACCGTCAAAAAACACCAATAACTTTGCGTAAACGATTAAAAACGGTGAAAAACCGTCAAAAAACGCCAAGAACCCTGCTAAAACGCTTAAAAACAGTGAAAAACCGTCAAAAAACACCAAGAACCCTGCTAAAACGCCTAAAAACAGTGAAAAACCGTCAAAAAACAGCAAGAACCCTGCGTGAACGATTAGGAACAGTGAAAAACCTACAAAAAACACCAAGAAGCCTGCTGAAACGCTTAAAAACAGTGAAAAACCGTCAAAAAACATCAAGAACCCTGCTAAAACGCTTAAAAACAGTGAAAAACCGTCAAAAAACACCAAGAACCCTGCTAAAACGCCCAAAAATAGTGAAAAACCGTCAAAAAACACCGAGAACTCTGCTAAAACGATTAAAAACAGTGAAAACCCGTCAAAAAACCTCAAGAACCCTGCTGAAACGCTAAAAAACAGTGAAAAACCGTCAAAAAACACCAAGAACCCTGCTGAAACGCTTAAAAACAGTGAAAAACCGTCAAAAAACACCAAGAACCTTGCTTAAACGCTTAAAAATAGTGAAAAACCGTCAAAAAACACCGAGAACCCTGCTAAAACGCTTAAAAACAGTGAAAACCCGTCAAAAAACCTCAAGAACCCTGCTGAAACGCTAAAAAACAGTGAAAAACCGTCAAAAAACACCAAGAACCTTGCGTAAACGATTAAAAACAGTGAAAAACCGTCAAAAAACACCAAGAACCTTGCTTAAACACTTAAAAACAGTGAAAAACCGTCAAAAAACACCAAGAACCCTGCTGAAACGCTTAAAAACAGTGAAAAACCGTCAAAAAACACCAAGAACCTTGCTTAAACACTTAAAAACAGTGAAAAACCGTCAAAAAACACCAAGAACTTTGCGTAAACAATTAAAAACGGTGAAAAACCGTCAAAAAACACCAAGAACCTTGCTTAAACACTTAAAAACAGTGAAAAACCGTCAAAAAACACCAAGAACCCTGCTGAAACGCTTAAAAACAGTGAAAAACCGTCAAAAAACACCAAGAACCCTGCTTAAACGCTTAAAAACAGTGAAAAACCGTCAAAAAACACCAAGAACCTTGCTTAAACGCTTAAAAATAGTGAAAAACCGTCAAAAAACACCGAGAACTCGGCTAAAACGCTTAAAAACAGTGAAAACCCGTCAAAAAATCTCAAGAACCCTGCTGAAACGCTAAAAAACAGTGAAAAACCGTCAAAAAACACCAAGAACCTTGCGTAAACGATTAAAAACAGTGAAAAACCGTCAAAAAACACCAAGAACCTTGCTTAAACACTTAAAAACAGTGAAAAACCGTCAAAAAACACCAAGAACCCTGCTGAAACGCTTAAAAACAGTGAAAAACCGTCAAAAAACACCAAGAACCTTGCTTAAACACTTAAAAACAGTGAAACACCGTCAAAAAACACCAAGAACTTTGCGTAAACAATTAAAAACGGTGAAAAACCGTCAAAAAACACCAAGAACCTTGCTTAAACACTTAAAAACAGTGAAAAACCGTCAAAAAACACCAAGAAGCCTGCTGAAACGCTTAAGAACAGTGAAATACCGTCAAAAAACATCAAGAACCCTGCTAAAACGCTTAAAAACAGTGAAAAACCGTCAAAAAACACCAATAACTTTGCGTAAACGATTAAAAACGGTGAAAAACCGTCAAAAAACGCCAAGAACCCTGCTAAAACGCTTAAAAACAGTGAAAAACCGTCAAAAAACACCAAGAACCCTGCTAAAACGCCTAAAAACAGTGAAAAACCGTCAAAAAACAGCAAGAACCCTGCGTGAACGATTAGGAACAGTGAAAAACCTTCAAAAAACGCCAAGAACCCTGCTAAAACGCTTAAAAACAGTGAAAAACCGTCAAAAAACACCAAGAACCTTGCTTAAACACTTAAAAACAGTGAAAAACCGTCAAAAAACACCAAGAAGCCTGCTGAAACGCTTAAGAACAGTGAAATACCGTCAAAAAACATCAAGAACCCTGCTAAAACGCTTAAAAACAGTGAAAAACCGTCAAAAAACACCAATAACTTTGCGTAAACGATTAAAAACGGTGAAAAACCGTCAAAAAACGCCAAGAACCCTGCTAAAACGCTTAAAAACAGTGAAAAACCGTCAAAAAACACCAAGAACCCTGCTAAAACGCCTAAAAGCAGTGAAAAACCGTCAAAAAACACCAATAACTTTGCGTAAACGATTAAAAACGGTGAAAAACCGTCAAAAAACGCCAAGAACCCTGCTAAAACGCTTAAAAACAGTGAAAAACCGTCAAAAAACACCAAGAACCCTGCTAAAACGCCTAAAAACAGTGAAATACCGTCAAAAAACATCAAGAACCCTGCTAAAACGCTTAAAAACAGTGAAAAACCGTCAAAAAACACCAATAACTTTGCGTAAACGATTAAAAACGGTGAAAAACCGTCAAAAAACGCCAAGAACCCTGCTAAAACGCTTAAAAACAGTGAAAAACGGTCAAAAAACACCAAGAACCCTGCTAAAACGCCTAAAAACAGTGAAAAACCGTCAAAAAACAGCAAGAACCCTGCGTGAACGATTAGGAACAGTGAAAAACCTTCAAAAAACACCAAGAAGCCTGCTGAAACGCTTAAAAACAGTGAAAAACCGTCAAAAAACATCAATAACCCTGCTAAAACGCTTAAAAACAGTGAAAAACCGTCAAAAAACACCAAGAACCCTGCTAAAACGCCCAAAAATAGTGAAAAACCGTCAAAAAACACCGAGAACTCTGCTAAAACGATTAAAAACAGTGAAAACCCGTCAAAAAACCTCAAGAACCCTGCTGAAACGCTAAAAAACAGTGAAAAACCGTCAAAAAACACCAAGAACCCTGCTGAAACGCTTAAAAACAGTGAAAAACCGTCAAAAAACACCAAGAACCTTGCTTAAACGCTTAAAAATAGTGAAAAACCGTCAAAAAACACCGAGAACCCTGCTAAAACGCTTAAAAACAGTGAAAACCCGTCAAAAAACCTCAAGAACCCTGCTGAAACGCTAAAAAACAGTGAAAAACCGTCAAAAAACACCAAGAACCTTGCGTAAACGATTAAAAACAGTGAAAAACCGTCAAAAAACACCAAGAACCTTGCTTAAACACTTAAAAACAGTGAAAAACCGTCAAAAAACACCAAGAACCCTGCTGAAACGCTTAAAAACAGTGAAAAACCGTCAAAAAACACCAAGAACCTTGCTTAAACACTTAAAAACAGTGAAAAACCGTCAAAAAACACCAAGAACTTTGCGTAAACAATTAAAAACGGTGAAAAACCGTCAAAAAACACCAAGAACCTTGCTTAAACACTTAAAAACAGTGAAAAACCGTCAAAAAACACCAAGAACCCTGCTGAAACGCTTAAAAACAGTGAAAAACCGTCAAAAAACACCAAGAACCCTGCTTAAACGCTTAAAAACAGTGAAAAACCGTCAAAAAACACCAAGAACCTTGCTTAAACGCTTAAAAATAGTGAAAAACCGTCAAAAAACACCGAGAACTCGGCTAAAACGCTTAAAAACAGTGAAAACCCGTCAAAAAATCTCAAGAACCCTGCTGAAACGCTAAAAAACAGTGAAAAACCGTCAAAAAACACCAAGAACCTTGCGTAAACGATTAAAAACAGTGAAAAACCGTCAAAAAACACCAAGAACCTTGCTTAAACACTTAAAAACAGTGAAAAACCGTCAAAAAACACCAAGAACCCTGCTGAAACGCTTAAAAACAGTGAAAAACCGTCAAAAAACACCAAGAACCTTGCTTAAACACTTAAAAACAGTGAAACACCGTCAAAAAACACCAAGAACTTTGCGTAAACAATTAAAAACGGTGAAAAACCGTCAAAAAACACCAAGAACCTTGCTTAAACACTTAAAAACAGTGAAAAACCGTCAAAAAACACCAAGAAGCCTGCTGAAACGCTTAAGAACAGTGAAATACCGTCAAAAAACATCAAGAACCCTGCTAAAACGCTTAAAAACAGTGAAAAACCGTCAAAAAACACCAATAACTTTGCGTAAACGATTAAAAACGGTGAAAAACCGTCGAAAAACGCCAAGAACCCTGCTAAAACGCTTAAAAACAGTGAAAAACCGTCAAAAAACACCAAGAACCCTGCTAAAACGCCTAAAAACAGTGAAAAACCGTCAAAAAACAGCAAGAACCCTGCGTGAACGATTAGGAACAGAGAAAAACCTTCAAAAAACACCAAGAAGCCTGCTGAAACGCTTAAAAACAGTGAAAAACCGTCAAAAAACATCAAGAACCCTGCTAAAACGCTTAAAAACAGTGAAAAACCGTCAAAAAACACCAAGAACCCTGCTAAAACGCTTAAAAATAGTGAAAAACCGTCAAAAAACACCGAGAACTCTGCTAAAACGATTAAAAACAGTGAAAACCCGTCAAAAAACCTCAAGAACCCTGCTGAAACGCTAAAAAACAGTGAAAAACCGTCAAAAAACACCAAGAACCCTGCTGAAACGCTTAAAAACAGTGAAAAACCGTCAAAAAACACCAAGAACCTTGCTTAAACGCTTAAAAATAGTGAAAAACCGTCAAAAAACACCGAGAACCCTGCTAAAACGCTTAAAAACAGTGAAAACCCGTCAAAAAACCTCAAGAACCCTGCTGAAACGCTAAAAAACAGTGAAAAACCGTCAAAAAACACCAAGAACCTTGCGTAAACGATTAAAAACAGTGAAAAACCGTCAAAAAACACCAAGAACCTTGCTTAAACACTTAAAAACAGTGAAAAACCGTCAAAAAACACCAAGAACCCTGCTGAAACGCTTAAAAACAGTGAAAAACCGTCAAAAAACACCAAGAACCTTGCTTAAACACTTAAAAACAGTGAAAAACCGTCAAAAAACACCAAGAACTTTGCGTAAACAATTAAAAACGGTGAAAAACCGTCAAAAAACACCAAGAACCTTGCTTAAACACTTAAAAACAGTGAAAAACCGTCAAAAAACACCAAGAACCCTGCTGAAACGCTTAAAAACAGTGAAAAACCGTCAAAAAACACCAAGAACCCTGCTTAAACGCTTAAAAACAGTGAAAAACCGTCAAAAAACACCAAGAACCTTGCTTAAACGCTTAAAAATAGTGAAAAACCGTCAAAAAACACCGAGAACTCGGCTAAAACGCTTAAAAACAGTGAAAACCCGTCAAAAAATCTCAAGAACCCTGCTGAAACGCTAAAAAACAGTGAAAAACCGTCAAAAAACACCAAGAACCTTGCGTAAACGATTAAAAACAGTGAAAAACCGTCAAAAAACACCAAGAACCTTGCTTAAACACTTAAAAACAGTGAAAAACCGTCAAAAAACACCAAGAACCCTGCTGAAACGCTTAAAAACAGTGAAAAACCGTCAAAAAACACCAAGAACCTTGCTTAAACACTTAAAAACAGTGAAAAACCGTCAAAAAACACCAAGAACCCTGCTGAAACGCTTAAAAACAGTGAAAAACCGTCAAAAAACACCAAGAACCCTGCTTAAACGCATAAAAACAGTGAAAAACCGTCAAAAAACACCGAGAACCCTGCTAAAACACTTAAAAACACTGAAAAACCGTCAAAAAACACCAAGAAGAATGCTGAAACGCTTAAAAACAGTAAAAAACCGTCAAAAAACACCAAGAACCATGCTTAAACGCTAAAAAACAGTGAAAAACCGTCAAAAAACACCAAGAACCCTGCTAAAACGCTTAAAAACAGTGAAAAACCGTCAAAAAACACCAAGAATCCTGCTAAACACGCTTAAAAACAGTGAAAAACCGTCAAACACACCAAGAACTCTGCGTAAACGATTAAAAACAGTGAAAAACAGTCAAAAAACTCCAAGAACCCTGCTTAAACGCTTAAAAACAGTGAAAAACCGTCAAAAAACACCGAGAACCCTGCTAAAACGCTTAAAAACAGTGAAACACCGTCAAAAAACACCAAGAACTTTGCGTAAACGATTAAAAACGGTGAAAAACCGTCATAAAACACCAAGAACCTTGCTTAAACACTTAAAAACAGTGAAAAACCGTCAAAAAACACCAAGAACCCTGATGAAACGCTTAAAAACAGTGAAAAACCGCCAAAAAACACCAAGAACCCTGCTTAAACGCTTAAAAACAGTGAAAAACCGCCAAAAAACACCAAGAACCCTGCTTAAACGCTTAAAAACAGTGAAAAATCGTCAAAAAACACCAAGAAGCCTGCTGAAACTCTTAAAAACAGTGAAAAACCGTCAAAAAACACCAAGAACCCTGCTAAAACGCTTAAAAACAGTGAAAAACCGTCAAAAAACACCAAGAACCCTGCTAAAACGCTTAAAAACAGTGAAAAACCGTCAAAAAACACCAAGAACTCTGCGTAAACGATTAAAAACAGTGAAAAACCGTCAAAAAACACCAAGAACCTTGCTTAAACGCTTAAAAACGGTGAAAAACCGTCAAAAAACACCAAGAACCCTGCTGAAACGCTTAAAAACAGTGAAAAACCGTCAAAAAACACCAAGAACCCTGCTAAAACGCTTAAAAACACTGAAAAACCGTCAGAAAACACCAAGAACCTTGCGTAAACGATTAAAAACAGTGAAAACCCGTCAAAAAACACCAAGAACCTTGCTTAAACACTTAAAAACAGTGAAAAACCGTCAAAAAACACCGAGAACCCTGCTAAAACGCTTAAAAACAGTGAAAACCGTCAAAAAACACCAAGAACCCTGCTGAAACGCTTAAAAACAGTGAAAAACCGTCAAAAAACACCAAAAACCATGCTAAAACGCTTAAAAACAGTGAAAAACCGTCAAAAAACACCAAGAACCTTGCGTAAACGATTAAAAACAGTGAAAAAACCGTCAAAAAACACCAAGAACCTTGCTTAAACACTTAAAAACAGTAAAAAACCGTCAAAAAACACCAAGAACCCTGCTAAAAACAGTGAAAAACCGTCAAAAAACACCGAGAACCCTGCTAAAACACTTAAAAACAGTGAAAACCGTCAAAAAACACCAAGAACCCTGCTAAAACGCTTAAAAACAGTGAAAAACCGTCAAAAAACTCCAAGAACCCTGCTTAAACACCTAAAACAGTGAAAAACCGTCAAAAAACACCGAGAACCCTGCTAAAACACTTAAAAACAGTGAAAAACCGTCAAAAAACACCAAGAACCCTGCTAAAACGCTTAAAAACAGTGAAAAACCGTCAAAAAACTCCAAGAACCCTGCTTAAACGCCTAAAAACAGTGAAAAACCGTCAAAAAACAGCAAGAACCCTGCGTGAACGATTAGAAACAGTGAAAAACCTTCAAAAAACACCAAGAAGCCTGCTGAAACGCCTAAAAACAGTGAAAAACCGTCAAAAAACATCAAGAACCCTGCTAAAACGCTTAAAAACAGTGAAAAACCGTCAAAAAACACCAAGAACCCTGCTAAAACGCTTAAAAACAGTGAAAACCCGTCAAAAAACACCAAGAACTTTGCGTAAACGATTAAAAACGGTGAAAAACCGTCAAAAACTCCAAGAACCCTGCTTAAACGCCTAAAAACAGTGAAAAACCGTCAAAAAACAGCAAGAACCCTGCGTGAACGATTAGAAACAGTGAAAAACCTTCAAAAAACACCAAGAAGCCTGCTGAAACGCTTAAAAACAGTGAAAAACCGTCAAAAACATCAAGAAAACTGCTAAAACGCTTAAAAACATTGAAAAACCGTCAAAAAACACCAAGAACCCTGCTAAAACGCTTAAAAACAGTGAAACACCGTCAAAAAACACCAAGAACTTTGCGTAAACGATTAAAAACGGTGAAAAACCGTCAAAAAACACCAAGAACCTTGCTTAAACACTTAAAAACAGTGAAAAACCGTCAAAAAACACCAAGAACCCTGCTGAAACGCTTAAAAACAGTGAAAAACCGTCAAAAAACACCAAGAACCCTGCTTAAACGCTTAATAACAGTGAAAAATCGTCAAAAAACACCGAGAACCCTGCTAAAACGCAAAAAAACAGTGAAAAATCGTCAAAAAACACCAAGAAGCCTGCTGAAACTCTTAAAAACAGTGAAAAACCGTCAAAAAACACCAAGAACCCTGCTAAAACGCTTAAAAACAGTGAAAAACCGTCAAAAAACACCAAGAACCCTGCTAAAACGCTTAAAAACAGTGAAAAACCGTCAAAAAACACCAAGAACTCTGCGTAAACGATTAAAAACAGTGAAAAACCGTCAAAAAACACCAAGAACCTTGCTTAAACGCTTAAAAACGGTGAAAAACCGTCAAAAAAACACCAAGAACCCTGCTGAAACGCTTAAAAACAGTGAAAAACCGTCAAAAAACACCAAGAACCCTGCTAAAACGCTTAAAAACACTGAAAAACCGTCAGAAAACACCAAGAACCTTGCGTAAACGATTAAAAACAGTGAAAACCCGTCAAAAAACACCAAGAACCTTGCTTAAACACTTAAAAACAGTGAAAAACCGTCAAAAAACACCGAGAACCCTGCTAAAACGCTTAAAAACAGTGAAAACCCGTCAAAAAACACCAAGAACCCTGCTGAAACGCTTAAAAACAGTGAAAAACCGTCAAAAAACACCAAAAACCATGCTAAAACGCTTAAAAACAGTGAAAAACCGTCAAAAAACACCAAGAACCTTGCGTAAACGATTAAAAACAGTGAAAAACCGTCAAAAAACACCAAGAACCTTGCTTAAACACTTAAAAACAGTAAAAAACCGTCAAAAAACACCAAGAACCCTGCTAAAAACAGTGAAAAACCGTCAAAAAACACCGAGAACCCTGCTAAAACACTTAAAAACAGTGAAAACCGTCAAAAAACACCAAGAACCCTGCTAAAACGCTTAAAAACAGTGAAAAACCGTCAAAAAACTCCAAGAACCCTGCTTAAACACCTAAAAACAGTGAAAAACCGTCAAAAAACACCGAGAACCCTGCTAAAACACTTAAAAACAGTGAAAAAACCGTCAAAAAACACCAAGAACCCTGCTAAAACGCTTAAAAACAGTGAAAAACCGTCAAAAAACTCCAAGAACCCTGCTTAAACGCCTAAAAACAGTGAAAAACCGTCAAAAAACAGCAAGAACCCTGCGTGAACGATTAGAAACAGTGAAAAACTTTCAAAAAACACCAAGAAGCCTGCTGAAACGCCTAAAAACAGTGAAAAACCGTCAAAAAACATCAAGAACCCTGCTAAAACGCTTAAAAACAGTGAAAAACCGTCAAAAAACACCAAGAACCCTGCTAAAACGCTTAAAAACAGTGAAAACCCGTCAAAAAACACCAAGAACTTTGCGTAAACGATTAAAAACGGTGAAAAACCGTCAAAAAACACCAAGAACCCTGCTAAAACGCTTAAAAACAGTGAAAAACCGTCAAAAAACTCCAAGAACCCTGCTTAAACGCCTAAAAACAGTGAAAAACCGTCAAAAAACAGCAAGAACCCTGCGTGAACGATTAGAAACAGTGAAAAACCTTCAAAAAACACCAAGAAGCCTGCTGAAACGCTTAAAAACAGTGAAAAACCGTCAAAAAACATCAAGAAAACTGCTAAAACGCTTAAGAACATTGAAAAACCGTCAAAAAACACCAAGAACCCTGCTAAAACGCTTAAAAACAGTGAAACACCGTCAAAAAACACCAAGAACTTTGCGTAAACGATTAAAAACGGTGAAAAACCGTCAAAAAACACCAAGAACCTTGCTTAAACACTTAAAAACAGTGAAAAACCGTCAAAAAACACCAAGAACCCTGCTGAAACGCTTAAAAACAGTGAAAAACCGTCAAAAAACACCAAGAACCCTGCTTAAACGCTTAAAAACAGTGAAAAATCGTCAAAAAACACCGAGAACCCTGCTAAAACGCAAAAAAACAGTGAAAAATCGTCAAAAAACACCAAGAAGCCTGCTGAAACTCTTAAAAACAGTGAAAACCCGTCAAAAAACACCAAGAACCCTGCTAAAACGCTTAAAAACAGTGAAAACCGTCAAAAAACACCCAGAACCCTGCTAAAACGCTTAAAAACAGTGAAAAACCGTCAAAAAACACC